>NC_136017.1:2403507-2478507 GCF_048128805.1 Centroberyx gerrardi
GGGTTTGTTTTGGAGACTTTCAGAAACGTATTAGCGGGGCGTCCTGGCGGCACGTACCGTGTAACCTCGATGTCGTGGGTTCAAATCCGGCCTGCGAACTTTGTCGCATATCATCCCCCCCCCCCCCCTCTCCCAATCTTTCCTGTCTCTCTCTACCTTGAACTGTCATAAAAATGCCATACAAATGCCAAAAAACAGAAATGTATTAAGCATTATAGTTTAGAATAGGTGTCTATGAGAATAATCGCGGATGTAATGTTGACATCAGCTCCCTATGAAGTGTTATTAATATCTTATAGCTGCCTATAAGGTGTTAATAAGGTGTTCAAAGACACTTATTAAGCATTGTAGTTTAGAATGGGAGTCTATGAGAATAATCACGGATGTAATGTTGACATCAGCTCCCTATAAGGTGTTAATATTTTAATACAAGAGAGAATAAGCAACAAGTTGAATAATAGAGTCTAATCCTCGCCGATGGCAGAGGAGTGTATCCCAGCTCTGAGTTGGGTTGATGGCAGTTATTACATGTATTTGATGTATTTGTGCCCGCTGCCCTTTGAGCAAGGCACTCCATCAACACTGCTCTGCGAACGTCTCCGGTGGCGCCGCCGTGCCGCCGAACCCGAGCTCTCTCCTGTCTTTGAGTCGGAGGCTGAGCGTGCGCATCAAGAGACAAACTTCCCCTTGTGTAAATTGACAGCAAATTGATCTATTTCCAAAGATGACAGCGCTCAAAGTTAAGAAGCGGGACATGAAAGCCCGCCTGCTTTCTTGCTTACACAAGGCAAGCCGCAGCACCTCAACGGCTCCATTGATAACGCCTCCGTTCAGGTATTAGACCGTGTGGGAAAGAGCTGTGAGCCATGTGAACTGCAAACACAGCGCTCTGTTGTAAATACAGCCGTCAAGGGCTCAAATCAATCACCTCTCTGAAATGAGGCGGCATTGTGGGCCGCTGCCTATAGCGCCGTGTGCCGAAGGTGGGCGAGTGTTGTCCGACGGTACGGCGGATACGAAGGACATAAAGCGGAGGAATCAATCTTCTGACTAAGTCGCGGCTCGGAGTTCACGACGGCGGATAATGTCACCGAGTGCAGAGCCTACACGGGCGATTGTGCAAGGACATTCAATGGGGCTTCCACCCACAAGCACACATCCAGGCAATAAACAGTGAAGCCTCTTTGTCTCCAGAAGATATTTCACGCATGGAAATGTCAAACATGAGTGGCACAGGCTCTTGTTTGTTTGCCGTAATAAGGCCCGTTAGAGGAGAGAGAATCCGGAAAGATCCGCCTTGGGCGACTACTCCCGCCGGCGTTTGCTGCAATAATGTCTTCTTATTAATGATGATAGTATATTTAATTTATTATGCCCTTTTCATTAAAAGCAAATCTCGGCAAGTGTTGCAAGGAAAAGCCAATTAAAAGCAATGAAAAAAAAAAAAAAAAAGGCAAAGCAAGAAGGAAAGAAAAGAAAAAGAAAGCAACGAGGGGTACAAGCAGAGGTATGCTATTTAGTCTTAGTCAGCCTGTCAGGTTAATTAATAGTAATAGGTGGTTGGAAAACCCTGCTGGAAGAAAAAACAAAGGTCAGTCTTAGGCGGTGGTAATTAGGCAAAGAAACGCATCTCCTATTTAAAGTTTATACGGATGCAGTGAGGCCATTCTTGAGAAACTGTAACAGTAAATTAAAGTCGAGATGAAATGAAAAATGCCTTTTTAACCCTTTTAGATCACATCCCCGGTCATATCGTGCACCTATTTAACAATATATGCCAAAAAAAATACAAAAAATACATTTCTTTGTATTCTTATATCAAAATTCAATCATGTTTTCTTCCTGTAAAACAAAATATGCCGTGTGCTTACGTAAGCATGCCTCAACCAATTTCAACCAATAATATCATGACATCCACCCATCAATCAATCTTCAACTTTTAGCGCACAGAGCTAAGATTCATTAGTTAGCTAGCTAGCAACAGCATGGTACTTCGGTGTGTCTTCGGGTGTTATGACACGCCCACTTTTCAACGTTCAAATCAAATTCCTCCCAACGTTACGTCCTGCCTGTCTTTCCTGTTTCACTCGGAAATACGTCACGATACGGAAGTTAGTTAATGCCGTTTCATCTCGACTTTAAAGCATGAAATGTATTTTTTGTGATACTCTATTGACTCCATCTTCCCCAAAGGAGAAATGTGTCTTTCCTTTACTTCAGCAGGGCGGAGGTTTGCTGTCACAGGGGGTTGAACCCTTGTCTCCTAGTAGAAGTATAGTCACTACGCCTCTTTGCTGCCCCTTAAAAACAGACAACAGTGAGGTATTTCTGCAGAGGTTATAACATATGAATCAAAGCACCAAACTGCATTTCATTCACCCAACCTGAGGTCCGTCTCCTGTGTTTTAAACGCGACTAGATCTGTGTCCGCCTTTAACAGCAGCTCTCGTTATGTTTTAAAACCGCACCGCATCTCTTTCCGTTCCCTCCCCTTCCTTCACATAAAAACAACAATGAAGCATTTCATAGAGGCTTCTGTCTTGCAGTCATACAAGAGATTTATCAAGGTTAACCAAGACCTACTTTAGCTGCGGACATTTCAGCAAACCCTCCCCTTGCAAACGTCTAAACACCCGACCCACTTCTCAATCCACTGGGGCCTCTGGAATACTGCTTTCCCCCCGCCGCTAGCTGCCTGGTGGCTCTGAAAAAATTCACTCTGACATTTTAAATTTACATTTCAGGCATTTAGCTGACGCTCTTATCCGCCGTGATTAAGCTTCCCGTTCCTAGATCGCCAAAATTACAAGAAACGAACTGCAAGGAGTGCTAGACGTTCCCGTGACCACAGAATGATCACGTAAGGGGAAAAGTGCCAAGGAAAGAAATAAAGTAAAGCCTAAGTAGATAGGTAGAAGGTTTTTTTTTCTTGTTTTTAGTTAGATTGGGTCGAAGAGATGATGTGATTCAACGGAGAGAGAGTAATGTGAAGATGGAGAAGAGGAGGAGGAGGGGGAACTTGGCAGAGATGCCGCTACTGGAAGGGATCCCTGATCCTCTGCAGCCGGCTCTGAAAATTCAATCTTTTGTCTGGCGGCCAAGAGGTTACGTTAGGTGGAGGTAATCGCAGGAACCTGAGTCTGGGAATTACAGCGGAGGCCCTGACACAGAGCATGGGCGGACGGAGAAAAGCGAATCTTCCCCTCATCGACGGCGAGACGCGCTGCGATAGACCGAACGGCTGGGAAACAAAACCAAGAGGGCGTGGGAGAGGAGTAGGAGTGCGCACGTTCGACCCGCCGGTTTGGCCACAAGTCCACCTGAAGCACAAACGGAAAAATACATCCGCGATATGGATTCCTGCTTAATTTGCAACGATTCAGCCAATACCGTCTTCGTCAGAGAATCGAAGCGGCACGATAAAGCCTCCAAGAGTTTGAAAGCACTCAGATGCACAAGGAGTGGAAAAAAGATAACCGGAACCCCCACATGAAAAAGGCAGCTACACAATCAGCAGCATGAGTCAGTTTTAAGAGGTCTTCCGATCGACACTTCTATATTTGAGTTTTTTGAAAAGTAAGACGAGGCGACTGACAGAGTTGGAAAGAGGCCAAGCAGTCAGCGGCCGACTCGCAGGAGCATCGGTCGCAAAAAAAACGGTGATATTATTCACGGCGGCATGAGGAACAGTCTCGAAAATCATGACAACATACAGTATGCCAAAGTACATTTCCGCTTGTTTCATCCCTCAAAAGAACTGGAGGCTCTGCTTGTTTTCAGAACCTGTAAGATGCAAATCCAAGGACGATTGAAGCTTTTCTGAAGGCGAACGGCGACCCTACTCATCACTCGGTACATGATATTCTTATATTATTAGGTGCTTGTGTTATTTCACTCACTCCCTGTATTACTCCATTTGCGAAACAAGAGTGTGAGCAGTATTTATCTTCATCGTGACCCCATCGTAACCCCTCACCCTAAAATTGCAAAAGGGAGAGTTGCATCAGATCCTGTGTATTGGTAAATGTCTCTTAATCAGGGAAGTAAGAGAGCGTGAGAAGACTACAAGGTAAAGGACGGTTCTGGTATGATCTGATTCCAGGCCAGCAGGGTGCACGCAGGGTGAGAAACGACCACCAACCACCGGCCAAATGTTGGGAAATTTTGACTCCAGCTGAAAAGCCGCTCTGGCGGGTAGCCAGCCATCGCCTGGGGGGGTTTCTTTCTATTCCAAAACTTAAACTGGCTGGTGGAATAGTGAAAGTGTCTGGTGGATTTAGGAGTCAATGAGCCAGTGTGGCAGGAAGGCAAAAAAAAAAAAAAAAAGTGAGTTTCTTGCCCTGGGTAAATGTGCTCCAGAGGCAGACAGCGAAACCATCGCTAGGCAGAGGAACAAGACTTGCCAAAAAAGCATCATTTAAGCCTCACAGAGATGAATAACAACGCTCTCTGTTAAAGTATGAGTCCATGACATGTTTACGTAAGTATATGTTTTACCCCTCTCTATTGCTGATTTAACACAACAGTGATCCAACCTATATCCAGTTTCCATTGTCTGTTCTAAACAGCCGGTGTCTGGTAGTTTGTTTGGAATAAACAGAAGAAGAAGAACTGGGTAGTTCACTGAACAGACAAAGAAAAAAGAAATTCAAACTGCATCGGCACAAAAATCCAAGGAAGAAGACATCACAGTACCGCCCACACTGTTTGATTGACAGGTGATCTCTGGGAAGCGCAAAAACACCACAAGAATGAGCGCTTAGCACCAAAAATGTCACCAAAATAAACAAAAACAAGACAAGAATTGTGTGGACTACCACTTTAAAAACGGATCCGTTTATTACGGCATTAAAAAACGTGACATTTCGGTCACAAGGACTTCCATCAGACATGTTTCGCCTGACAATTGCTGAGGAATACAGGAACTAATATCCAATTTCCCCTCTGTGGCTGGTGGCAGGGCCAGGCCGCGCTGCACTCTGCTCTGCAGCCTCATAATGAAGTGGCATTTTGGCGGGCCGGGCCCGCGCTCGGCACTGCGTGCACCGGAGTAGGTAAACAACTCATTCATCAAGGGCTTTTTTTGTGCGCCTGCCAGGAGCGGGGATTGTTCGTTATGATGGAATTTGTTCTAAGGATCAACTTATCATCTGTGTCCGGGCAGAGATGAAATAGATTTGTGGTGATGCATGATTTCTTTGGGCGCTGGTCCGTGTGGGAATACGTGCGACACAAATCTGAGTGATGATTTTTGAATAGTGTAGAGTAAATAGGTTTAGGCCGAGGCCAGGGGTCAAAACGCTGTCTGCAGCGCCGGCCGCTCCGCTTCCCAGCCGGGCCTGTTGCTGCTGATGCAAACCGACACTCTGCCGCCACATAACTGGCACAAAACACAACAAAATACCACCGCACCTGTACATGACTGCATACATTTTGGGTAGAAAACCCCTAATCTTGGCAGTGTTAGCGCCTCGCTTTACCAAGGGCTGGGCAATGATTCAGTATTATCATGTATCGTCTTTCAGTGGAATCATATCATGATGATATGATGGTATCGTGACACGCAATTTTGTTGTCTAAATTGATGATAAACAAGCAAATTTTATTTAAAACTCTTGACAGAAAGGAAATATTATTTGAAAGTTTCAGTTGTTTTGACATCACACCTAACATCACCATGCAGTTCGATGCAATCAATCAATTTGATGATTTAGCGTGATTTTTGCATACATAAGCCATATTGTGATATCGAAAAACCCTCATGATTATCGTGATCTCGACCATATCACCCGTCCTATCTCTGCCCATTGCACTACGCAGTACTAAATGCAGTTGCAGCCATCAAAAAAGTTCCTCATCCTGCATCTCTTCTGCACTAGTACCGCAACAGCACAGTGCAACACAAACCTTTACAATCAATTCAAACTACAACTTCACACCGTTCTGTGCACCTTCTAACTGAAAGGGGAACAAAATATGAATTTCCTGAACATGTCCTCTAAGAGGGGGAGCGACAAGCATGCAGAAAAACGTGGGACTTATACAATGACTGCATCGGTACACCTGTTTAAAAAAAGAATACAGGCAAATTCAGGCAAATCAGACACGTATATTCACCTGTACGCTATCACACTGCACTTTACAGCATTTTCTACACGTCTGTTGTTTATTCAGCAGTATCTAATTAACAGAAGGAAGTAAAAGTTCAATTTTTGTGAAAATGTAATGAATTGTCACACCTTTGCTATGAATTTTCACACATCCTCTTCTCTTATTCAGAAACAACTACTCCATCTTCGACTGCTAATGTCAGCGTATGAGGGAAAAATCACTAATACTAATTGAAATATCTATCTTATCAAAAAGTTTGATAGTAATTCACAACCCGGTCTGACGAGGACGTCAAGATACGTGTTTTGAAATCATTTTTAGCGAGCCAGACGTAGCTTTTAAAACCAGAATCGCAGCCTTTTGCACTTGATTCTTCCTCCCTTTGTTTATTTTTTCCACCTCCAGCACTCTTTTTTTTTTTTTTTGCACCGCCACCGTCAAACCGCTCGGAAAAAACGTGGGCACCGCCGGTTAGAAATGCATCCCACCACTTCTGCCTCGAGGGCAGCTCCTGGCCGGCTGGGATAAAGATTTTTACACCATTTATAGCTGTTTGACTATCACAGGCGGCCAGGCAGCAGGGGCGGCATGGGAGACCGCCGGCCCGAGGCGAGGTTACCACCTGAGCGAGCGTCGTGCGCTCGTTTTACGGCTCCCGGCGAACGCTAAAGTCCCATCGCACGAAGTTAGGCTTGGTGCTTAATCACAATTTCATGTGATGAAAGAGAAGCTCGCCATCCTTTAAATATCTGATTGGTAATCGTCAAAAAACATTACAGTTGAGGTGTGGAGAAAATGAGGCCATGCTGAATCACATGAATATAGCTGCAGACAAATAGACAGACAGGCAGAGACAAAAGAGAAACAGAGAAAATTGGTCTTTGGATTGTGTTTTTAAGCAAAATGAGGCAAAATTGCGCCATTATTTTAATTCCACATCTTCTCTAGCAGCTTCTCTTGCTGCTGAATAGATACACAGATAGAAACCAGCAGTAAACAGAGTGGAGCCTGTGCATGGAGGAGCTCACAGCGAGAGACTATTTCACCGCAGTCGCAGCAATTTTACAGTAGAGGCCGGTTTTCTGGGTACAGAGCGCTACGTTAACGCTCCGTCAGACGCTGCCGTGACACGGGACGGGGCGGGCGGGTTGAGCCGGTCACAAAGACGGCACTCTTTCCACTGCTGGGGGAGAGGAGGGGGCGGAGGGGTGGAGGTGGAGGGGGGGGGGGGCATTAAAAACCACCGCACTCAGCAACAGAATCCAATCCCTTTAATCCTCGCTGGTATGCCCGGGCGACAACCCGCCCATCGGTCTCCGCCTCAATTAGCGCTGATGGGGCCGGTTGCTTAACGGCACGCGGGACAGGGGGGGGGGGGGAGCGCTCGGTCGAACCGCCGCCGCCGCCGCCGCCTGCACCGTTTACACAAGGCGTTCCTCCTGGGTAGCAGGCCCGC
The DNA here is from genome assembly GCF_048128805.1 of Centroberyx gerrardi. NCBI lineage: Eukaryota > Metazoa > Chordata > Actinopteri > Beryciformes > Berycidae > Centroberyx > Centroberyx gerrardi. The sequence continues at coordinate 2,411,075 of NC_136017.1, forward strand.
AGTCGGACGGGTGCATAGCGTACATTCTTAACGGGACGGGCAATTTAAATACCTCGTTATCTCTCTCGTGAGAGATCGTCCCCTCCCACCCCACCCCCACTCCCCGCTCTGTTCTTCAATTGTTTGGATTTATTTGAAGGGTGTGTTAAGTGCCACTTGGGCTTGGGGGGGGGGGGGGGGGGGGGGGGCATGGATTGGATTTACACTGCTATTGCAATATCACAAAGCCTGCAGCCCGGGCGTTTCAATTCATTTTTATAACACATGCAATCAATAAGAGAAGTATAGAGAGAGGGGAGCAGACAGGCCTCCCTCAAACCCACAAGTCCTATATAAATATATACTGTATATGAGGATATTGGTCCAATGGGAGACATTCCCATAATCCTCCGCTGTACAGCTACCGAATGTGCTTCCAGCCCCATCACAAGGTAATGTAGACTTAAAAACCTACAACGAGGCTTTTGAAAAAAAAGGGGGTATCACAGTTCATATAATTCATATCGCAACTGCCGTTTCTGTCACGCTAATCAAAATATGATATCTTTGTCCACACCATGCAGCACGGCGTCAGCTGAGAATCAGCAGAGGAGAGAAAGACTTGTTTTTGGTCCAGGTTCAGCTGTAGGACATCACAGGATGAAACCAGCTATCTGTGTTTTGGAAAATCCTGGTATGAGGCTTCTGCTCTACAATGGATCAGAGAGGTAAATAAGTATTTTATTATGAGCCTCTCTACATACAAAAGAGCCAAAAGTAAAACCCTAATTTTTCTAGTCTACCAGCCAGGTAACCAAGCATCACCTGGAGGTTTTATTCTACTTTACGGGAGCTAAAATAACAAAAGCAACTGGTTTGAATCTAGTAGCCACTGTAGCCGGAAATGTTAGGGACCAATAAATCCTTCATCATCATCATCATCATCATCCATCCAACCATCTAACGGCCTTTAGCTGACTTCTTGCTCATCTTTACATTTAGAGTAAAATAATCAGTTGGTCTTGAGGCCTCAGCCAGCCAAAATAAAATACCAACACTTCTGCGTTTTTTAAATTGAGCTTCTGTTAAAAAGTGCAATAAGTAAGATTTTTAGCAGCACAAAATGACTGTGATGTATCTGCGGGGGTTGATAGGGTTGTTGATCAATACCAATGACTCAATGATCACTTGGCCAGCTGCTGAGATTTCTGGCTTTCAAAACTCACTTTCCGGCCGGTGCTACATTTCAACCACGAAGGCTAAAAAGCCTCGATCACCAGCCAAAAAGGCAAATGACAAAGCACTTTTATTATTCCAGTGTTTTGCCTGGTGACATCACTTCACGTTTCTGTTGGATCTCCGCTAGCTTACGCTTCTGTTTGTGAAAATGTGACTTTATCGTTTGTGTCAATTATGGACAGATTACTTAAAAGTCCCCATGAAATGAACTCCCATTATTTTTATCTTTAAATGGTGACCTCATGCTGCACCAGGAGGCGTAAACACAAAATCCAACCAATAAATCATCACAGATCTTTGAACAGTCCCGCTCCTCCGCCCCCCTCCCATCAAATCAAACCGCCTTTCTCTCCCTAACTGATCTCCCATTGGTTTAGACTTTTTGAATGATCCCTCGCTGCGTTACGTCCCGCCCCGGCATCGAATCGAGGAAGTAGAGATGCCGTTTCATGCTCCTTTAATGCAATTTCTGCTTTTTTATTAGACAGCGACCGACAAAGAGCGACAGAACAGAGGAGGGGGGCGACGGCGGTCACGAGCGGTCGGACGGTCAAACCCGCGGTACGCCGTTTACGCCTCGAGTCCCCGGGTCACCCTTACCCTTTCGAGCTTTTTTAGTGAGAAGAGGTTACAGTGAGGAATCTCAATGAGAGGAGGAGGAGGAGGAGGAAGGAGGGAGGGTGAAGCAGGCGAGGACCCATGAGAGAGCCTGAAACAAGAGCATGATGAATGTACAGCTCGCAGTTTTTAATCAAGGATCAAAGCAGGGCCTCTCCGTCTGAGCAGCCGGCCTGTCTAGACTGCGACTCTCCCAAGCACATAAAGCAACATCTGCAGGATGCATTAATTACAGTAAAGGCCCGTTCTGGACCGTCCTCTGGGGTCCCGCGCTCAGATGCATCAAGTGGTCTGCGGGGGAAACAAATCCCGCATATATGGAGAGCTTTAGTCCAAAAAGCTATTTATATACATCTATTTTGGAAGGAGACTTCATTGCCTCGAGTTCATCATTCAATATCTCCAAAATATAGAAGCTCCAGCCTTTAAAGGCGATGTTGTTCGCTCAGCCGTGGACTTAAGTTACCCACTACCCTTTAAAAAGCCCCATCATTTGTTTTAATTCAGTCAGAAACGGTTAGAGGGGCAATTCATCGACCTCCCATTAGCGAGCCGGACTCGGCCTGCATTTACATTTTAGGCTTTTAGCCGCTGCTCTCGTCCAGACCGGCGTACAACAGGCGAGCAGGTAAGGGGTTCGACGTTTTGCTCAAGGACAGTTTGACGGGACACATGGCTGTGGCAGGGGGGGGTTTGAACATGTGAGCTTTCTGTTACAGGACAGTCTCTCTAAACCTTTGGCACTCCTGCCGCCCCATTCTGTCTCCTACACCGCAAAAAACAAGCTGTCCAGTGATGTTCTCTTCTCTCCAGACCTATCAGCTTATTTCATGATATTTTTAGTCAAATTCTCTCACTGCACTGGCAGATAATCTGCTGGTTTCAGTAAATTTCACTTGATTCATGCCAATATGACTTCTTCTTTCAAGAAATCATCATAAAACAATGAAGAAAATCTGGAAACAAGAAACTTTCTCCAAGACAATTTCACTTTTACCAAGAAAATGTCCTGAAACAAGTTACATTCTGCTGGAAAAAAGGTGTTTATACCGGTAAAATTATCTACCAGTGCAGTGAGATGATTTCCCTAAAAAAAAAATCCTAAAATAAAACTTTAAAAGTCTGGATACAAGATAAAATAACTTACGTTTGTCAGTTTTTGCCGTGCAGGACTGCACAATTCATGAAGTACAGTCGTAAATCCAAATTTTGCTTTCCAGAATTAATGATCGTCGAATTCAGCAAAATTTAAACATATAGTTTTACTCCGTCACTTAAAGTCAATCTGGATGACAGTCAGCTTAATGCCTAAAGTATAATATAATTTAATTTATGCCCACTGTATTAACGATAATCAAGATCCTAAAGATGCCAAAAGTGCAGAAGAACAACTTTGTTCCCCAAATAACAGAGTCTAATTATCGTGTGATCAATAACCGCGATCGCAATATCTACCAAAATAATCGTGATCATCAATTTTAGGCAGGATGTATACAGTCTCCCCCCGTCTTCCTCCGGAGCTGCACCTCTGCTCCCTGTGAGGAGGGGAAGGCTGAATTAAATATGCGTGTTATTTCGGTCTCTTCGCTGGTATAAACAGATCCGGGTGAAGCAGCGTTCGCAAGCGTTTGTTTTAACCTGCTGGGGAGTTTCAGACGGGTGGGGTTTACTGCACCGGGACAACTCGGAGCGCATCAATTAAGTCGTCAATTACAGAAAAGTACACTAACGATTTGCTCTGATTGAAAGCTCACCCGTCTGATACAGGTCAAAACAAATCACCGTTCCTGCAGAAAACCCCCATCGACCGCAGTGAAGGTGTTTTTACTCTTAATCTTGGTGAAAGTTTAGATTAGTAATATTTATGTGGTGAGTCTGCTGGAGAACCCCTGGGCCCTTGAAAAAAACTTGTTAAAACCTTGTTGTGTCATTTAAAAAAAAGATAAATGAGCGTCGGTGAAGAAAACAAAGCCGTCTTTTCTGGATAACTGTCTTTCGGCAGATGGATGTTTTTTTTTCTGTCTGGCAAAAGCGAAATGCTGAGAATTATCTGCAGATATTAATGTCACCGAGGGAGATGTTTTGTCTTTGGTCTCCATGTTACTTCTAAACAGGAAGCAGGACACTTTACTGTTGTGTCCATCAGAAACAGAGGTTGGTACATCGCCAAATTAACCAGCCATGTAACCGATTTACCAGCCAGGAAGACATTTGGAATAGAACTAACGATTATTTTCATTGTCGATTAATCTGTCGATTATTTTCTCGATTAATCGATTAGTTGTTTGGTCTATAAAATGTCAGAAAATGGTGAAAAATGTCGATCTGAGTTTCAGGATTCAATACAACCAGGATACGATGTAATAAATAAAAGTTCAGTGTCAACAAAGTCTGACTGTGCAGAATTCAGTTTATTTCTGAGACTCAAATCTTTCCAGCGATGCCATTGGCTGCTAGAATGTAAACAACAATTTAAAAATGTCGTTACAAAGTGACAATAATTTAATTTGGATGGAGAGCTTGTGAAACTGTGATGGTCAAGAGTCTCATTCATTCATTTTTCTGACTAGGGCTGCAACTAACGATTATTTTCATTGTCGATTAATCTGATGATTATTTTCTCCATTAATCGATTAGTTGTTTGGTCTATAAAATGTCAGAAAACGGTGAAAAATGTCGATCAGTGTTTCCCAAAGCCCAAGATGACGTCCTCAAACGTCTTGTTTTGTCCACAACCCAAAGATATTCAGTTTACTGTCATAGAGGAGTAAAGAAACCAGAAAATATTCACATTTAAGAAGCTGGAATCAGAGAATTTTGACTTATTCTTCTTAAAAAATGACTCAAACCGATTAATTGATTATCGAAATAGTTGGCGATTAATTTAATAGTTGACAACTAATCGATTAATCGTTGCAGCTCTACAGGACTTCCAAATGATGGTTGGTTAAAAAGCCAACGTGTCACGATCAACAAGTCACTTCTTTCATTTCTTATTGGGAAACTCTAAAAAAAAAAGCTGGCCGCCAACAGCCAATCAGATTTCGGCGCTTCCTTGTTTCCCTACTGATGTGAAAATACTTCTGCCTGGCGAGTGCAAAATGGACGACTTCTACTTTAAAGACTTCGGGAATAAACGTCACAAAAAAAACGATTCTTAAAGAGAACGGCTGCATCCGTCATCGGGGTCGATCGTACGCTCTGAAGTCATTTGAGTTTTTCTGAAGTTACATTCGATTTCTACCTAGAATAGCACTCTCTAGCTAGCTATGCTAACTCAACAAAATGATGTAATGTTGTGAAACGCGACACCAAAGCAGTGTACATTATAAATACATAGTTTGTTCTTCTTGGTCTAAAGTGTGCAGCTGCAGAACAGTACGGAGACGCAATCGGAGTCTCTCGCACCGCCGATATCGATCAGAATCCACCAAGTTCAAACCAACCAGTCGCAGGAAAAGATTTCCAATCATTTGCCTGGTGGACGGTCGTATTTTCCCCGTTCTGGTTGTGCGAGATGCCGTCTTTGCTCGCCACACGCCTCCGAGCAGCAGCCTAGTTGGGTCCGGTGGGACGACCAGGCTACATCTGGACTTAACAAATACACCTGTGCTTTTGGAGCCTTATGCATAATGCAAGGGAACATATTAGAAAGAATAAAAAAAAAATGGGACAGTGCCGGTATATAGCCGGCGTCTGACAGCTTCAGGAAACACCCAACACACTGCAGCAGGAGGGGAGAGAGAGGCGAGGAAATATGTTTTAAAAGACGTTTAAACGGGACGACAAATTAACAAGCTGCTGTAGATTAAATAACCTTATAGTGTGAAGCAAGAGAGGCAGGCCCGTCCTTTCAAACTGTGGGGAAGGGCTGTGTGATAATTGCAGTGTATGAATACTGTATGATGTGGTTTGAAGACGTTTCAGCAGCTCTACAGCGGTGGATTGTGGGAATATTTCCCACTAGACTCCCCATTAATGACCAATCTCCTCGCACAGAAGATTTCTGGAGTTGAGGGAGGCTTGGTGTGCTCGATGCCTCTAAATCTCACTACTTTACCTTATTATACATAAAATATATATACTTTAAACGTCCTGTCTTTTTGATAAACATCTTGTATTTGTTCGTATTGCAGCGTCGGCACGATGTTGAATGTTTTTCAGGTGAAATGCCTTCGAACGCCCGGTGTGTCATCGTTCTTACGGCTGCAAATGATGAAACTTTAAAAAAAAACATCACAGGGAAATAATGTGATATTTAATTGCTCCCAGTAGGAGAACTGCGGTCGCCCTGCTCACTATTCCACCCAATTAAGGCGACTGCTAAATTCTAGTTCTCTCTCTTTAACGTGACAGGATCGCAGCGATTGAGATTTAGACGAAACATAAACAGGCAGCGGTTATAAGTTTGGTTTCGTGTGGAAGAGCTGATGTTGAAAGAGCAGAGCTGCTTCATCTTTGCCCTGCTGCTGTAACCTTAACTCCGGTTTACAAGGCGATCAATTCCTGCCTGAAGGTCCCGCGTCGGAGTGTTTTCCAGACCAGAGTTTGACCTCCAGCCAGTGGTTGGGTAACCATGCCGTGTTCAGGTCATATATGACGAAACCTGAAGAACGGGATGACATCAGGGCTGCAACTCACAATTATCTTCACTATTTTTTCGATTGATTATTTAGTCTATAAAATGTAAACAATAATGAGTCAGCACCAGCAGCCAAAAACCCCAAAATATTCATTTTATAATGATATGAAACGGAGAAAAGCAGCAAATCTTAGCATTTGTGAAGCTGTAATCAGGAAATGTTTGGGATTTTTTTTATAATTGATGATCAGAATCCTAATCGATTAATTTTCTGTCTTTTCTGTTTTTCTAAAATTGACTAATCATGACTTTAAAATCAACCGTAAACAAACTGAAGCAGATACTGCTCGCTTTTCTTAAGTAGGGTTGATTGTATTAACATGAATATAACTGAGAATTTTGCTATTGATATATATATGATATCTATATTGATATATTATTTTGGGATTCCACAATTCGTGACACCCAGTGGGAGATATCAGCCGCTCATATTTACAGCAGATCTGACATGATGTGAACGCTGCATAATTTACAAGCCGCAGTGCAGATTTATGTCGTTAATCTTAATCAAAGTTAATCTTTCAGCTCGGAGCCCCTGCGTTTCTTAGCGGTTCCGGAGGTCGCTCTTCAGCCGGATGACCCGGGCCCCCGTGGTGCATTGTGGGAGAATATCTTTGACTCTGACCTCCATGATTTCCCTCTCCAGGAATCACTTGAAGCGCCGCATTATCACATTAAGGAGCACGTGTGTTCCTTAGAAGAAAACCGTCACTGTCCAGTTCTGCAGTTTTATTCAGACTTGAAACTCGACTAGAGCTGAATTAATCAAGAAAAAAAAACTGAAATCGCAATATGAACTTCTGCAATTTCCAAATCGCAGAGGCTGCAATTCATTTCCTAAGAGAGAGGCGCCCAATAAACGAGGCTCCGAGTGATCTTTAGTCCATGAATCAAGAACAATATCTGTGAAAACCTTTCATCCTTTCATCTGGCATCTATTTTTTTTTTTAACAAAAATCACTCTTCTTTAAACAATTTTAAAGTTCTAAAAAATGTATGACAAGAAAAACGTGATGATACGAATCGCAGTTGCAGTATTCTGTCAAATAATCGCAATTCGATTTTTTTGCCGACCTCAAAAACAAAACATACGCGCGCATACGGAGCCCGGTTGTAGTCCTGTTACTTACTGAAAACATTTGAACTTCATTACCCATAAAACCCTGTGCGGTGATGTCAGCAGGCTGTTTACCAACCCGGCCGCTCTGTGCTGCTTTTTTCACACCGAAGAAAACCAAAGAAGACGAAAGAGGAGAAGATCTAACGCGGGCGAGTCGTTACGTTTTGATTCGTCACTTCCTTGTCGGCGGGGAAACGTCCGTGACGACCCGACAGCAGAGTTTAATTGGGTGAATCTAAGGTGCCTCGATTAGCGGGGGATGGGGCGCCCCACTTTCTGATTTTTTGATAAAACAGGTGATATTTTTTTACATTAAAGTCCTGCCTGGTGCAGCTTGTCGCTTCAGTCCTTCGTTGGCGTAACAATTTCTCTGCGCTCAATAGATTTTAAATAAAGACCTCGAGGTAGTCTTTATTTTTTACTGAAGTGGTCATTTAGCGAGTTGCAATAGGCCTCATCAAATCAACCCACTCAGCCCTTATCAGAGGGGTTTTTTTTAAGAGTCTTTTGGAGTTTGTGTTAATTCAACTTGGGCTGAATGGAGGATTATTATCCCGACTCAAGTAGGAGCCACTCGTTTCCCCACTTCAGACAGTAATGAGCGACTGGAACAATCATCCGCTGCACTGTGCGAAAAAAAACACCTGGACGGCCCTCTGACCGACCCCGGCTATTATTATTGCATTTGAAAAACCTTTTAATTCCCACTCCAGCCCTCAAAAACACCCCGAGGCTCGCTGTTAAGTCAACACACACACACTCGCCAAAAAAAAAAACTTGAATTTATTGCAGCGATGCCTCTTTTCTCTTCACATTTCACTAACATCCTCCCTGTCTGTATTGTGCTTTTATAGTCTTTCCCTGCCGCACTGTTTATACACTGTGTGCTTTCTTGTTCTGCAATAAAAAAAAATAAAAAATACACACCAGGATTGACCTTTTTCCACCCGTTTTCACCTCACTGACCCTCTTGACATTCATTATGCGTTCACCGCTGGCAAATTAAGGACATATGAAGGATTTGCACAAACATTAGAGGTGCAAATTGCTTCGCCGCGGTGAAGGTTGGACTGTAAATGTTAAAATCCTGGCTGGATGTATGGATAAACCGGCCAAAACTCACTTTCCCCACCTTTTTTTATTTGCTAACCAAAGCTTACCTGACCTTTCAAGCTAATAAACGTGTTTATGATCGAAATCCAATAGTAAGAACGCTGTAAATTACGTGAAAATAAGGGCTTTAAACAAAAAAAACAACATAAAATCTCTTTTTTCTGATTATAATTCTGGTTGTTTGCCTGATTGGAGTTCACAGATGAACCTCCTTTTTTATTCTGCACTACAACAAGTTGGGTTTTTTTAATTAACACCCAAAATAGAGCCATCAGATAGGTTTTTTTTGTCCTGAGCAGCCCCATCTGAGAAGATTATTGTTGTCAGATATGACTTGTTAGAGAATTACATAACAGTCTATACTGTAGGAGGGGAGCTAACTGAGGACAGAGGAGCCTAGGAACAAAACTGCCGTCCTTACACAACCCCACTGTCCCCAAATCTCCTCCTAGGGAAGGAAATAAGAGAGAAATTCAACTACGCTTTATGCTGGGAGAGCCCCTTCATGGACCCCCCTGGAGGTCCCCGGACCCCAGCTTGGACACCGCTGCTCTCCTGACATCTGCACCATGCACACATACAGATGTGGGATGGAGGATGCAAAGGGGGCAGAATAATGAGGTGAAAATGGTAAAATGGGATTTTCTTTCCCCACACTGCATTGCATTGCATCTCTCCAGAGACAACAACCAGCATTGCATTGCATTCACCCGGGATAACAGTAAGCATTGCATTCTCCATAGCTGACAATAAGCCGTGCAAAACCCCTCCACACCCACCTGAAGAACAGGAGATGAGGAAAACGGCGAAGGCCAGTTTGGTGGCGTCTCCCATTTTCCATCCGAATTTGATCCTTTGACTATAAAGAGAATTTTAAAAAAAAACACACCACACACTAAAAAAGCACCTTGCAAATCAAATGTCTCGCTGCTGCTCCAGTGAGCTCTGTCTTTGCAAAAAGGGCATCTTTTAAATGTCGGGGATGAAGCCTAATCCAAAATATCCCGTAGTAGCCAGGTAATGCGAGCCTTATTAAGTCCCCCAAAAAACACACAAGGAGGAGAGCGGGGTATTTCCAGGTTCACAGACAGGCGACGGAGGGCGACTTGTTGGCATTCAAGCCAGGGCTGCCACGGACTTGCCAGGTCTGCAGCATCGTTGCGCTGACATCGGCCACATATGTGTTCATGTGTGCCTGGTTAACCTGTTATTACACCGGGGGAGCGCACAGCCGAGCCAGAACCGTGCGGCGATAACATCCATCGGACTGGAAATCAAGCGCACTCCTCCGGTCTTCAATCAAACTTCTCTCGAGCGGCGAGCTCCGGCCGCGTTTAACGTCAAAAAATCGATGCTGATAAAAACGAGTATTTCCCCCCCCTCCGCGGAAACAGCAGCCGGGCTTCTTAAACGCCGGTTCAAACCTTTCGTTTAGTGTTGTATTCCGTTTTAAATCGTGGATTTCGTCTGACAGTCCGGTTCTGCCCGGAGCCAGACCGATACCGCTCCGTCCGCTCCAGGGGGAAAAACAGCTGAATAAGAGGCTTCCTCCGGGGTGACAGCGCTTTCCAAAGTGGGGAAAAAACAGCCTTTCCCTGTTAAAATTACTTAAAAAGAAATTAAAAACGTACAAAAATACAACGACACGAACTGCTACAGCTTCTGCTAATCCGTCCAGCTAATGCAGCGGTCGAGTTAGGACGAGCTGCTTTCCCAAGTCTCCTCCTCGCCTCCTCTTGTCGGGACAATTTCAAGATGGCGTCACTGACCAGCGTCAAGCTAGAAAGAATGAGAAATGCGACTTCCGGTCGTTCTTTTCAAAATAAAACCTCCATTGACAAAACGTGTTTTCAAACGATTTTTGAAATTATATATATATATTTTTAAATATTAAATCCACTTGAACTGAGTTTCCCCACCTTTATATTTGCGGAATACAGTTTGCCCACATTGTTAGGCTGATATAATTCTTTATGACCTAAATTCACAGCATATAGGCTATCACGGTGCATTGTGTCAAACGAATGTAGGTTATATGAGGATATAGGGTCTTTTAAGGTGAATTAGCATAAATTAATGCTTTTCTGAAAGTTTCATTGATTTTTGTGTGTATTGATGGTTGTTTGCCTCATGGTGATAACACCACCTTTGTATTTACCACCGCATCACTGATTAATACTATTGATACTATTAATATTAATAGTATTTAAGTAATGATTTATACATTTCAAGCCTTAAATTCGCCCGTCCACATGGTAGGCTACTCTTTTACCAGGAACACTCCATATTTAAATATTCCAGTGAATCTTTTGATACAGTTTTTATTTTGATAACCCATGAGTAGTTTTTTTTTTTTTTTTCTCAAAAGGGTCAAATTTTTTCGTTCTTATTTTGAAGCCCAAATCGTTACACTTCCGCTATTAGTCTGGCTAACGCTGGCTAGCTTGACGCAGCTGCCTGACAGGCTGAGGATTGTTTTTGTTCTGGAGGGCTGCTCGTTTTGGACGCGGGCGTTTGCCGTGCCGTGATAACGGGCGGGTAGTATCACACATTCATGTTTTCAACAATTAGGCTACAAAAACATAATAATGTACAGGAAAAAAAATGCATAATGTGTATATTTGTGTCTACAGTGTGTCAAGATTTTATAATATCCAGCATGTGCATATATTTTCCCTTATGAAAAAGAATTCTGGTAATGTATGGGGTATGAGGAATGGTAATATTATAGGAAAACTATAAGTATACTTTAAAAAATACCATAAAGTACAATAGCATCACTATAAATTCACACTTAAAGGAACATTACAGTGATTTTGTCCGGTTTGAAACACAAAACATATCTTTTTAAAACGTACAGTACGTCCACACTATACACCACTCCCTGTAGGTCAATATAATTTGTACACAGCTACATGTAACGCTGCAGTATGTGCTACTCCACGGCCTTATATCAGGTTTCAGCGTGGGCCGGCGCTCGGTAATAAATGCTGAGAATACCACCAAGTACAGATATAGGCTTGGCCCGCTCCCAAATCCGTGTGACACTAATCTCTCTAATAGCTCGGAGCAGATCTCCGACCATAAGCGCTGCTAAACGATTAGGAGGTCAAAGGTCGCGCGGGATTTCTCTGCTGAGCTGGAAGCTGAGTCACCTGTTCAATATCAGACTGCAGCAATAAACTGGCTCAATGTGGACCAATGGGCAGAGCAAGGCAGTAATGTCAGGATGATTGTGACTCGAGTCAGACTCAAGTCGAATTGCTTGAGACTTGATTTGATGCATGAAGAGAAGACTTGAGACTTCAGTTCAGTTTAGTTGATTTATTTCCATCATAAACTGATAAATTACCAAGTCAAGTCCAAGTCATTAATGTCAAGTCTCAAGTCTAAATGTAGAACAGCAAGTCAAGTCAGAACAAATCAAGAGTCCAGTATCAATTTAACATCTTAAAGAAAACTAAATATCTAGGACTTTTCAATGCAATATGGTTTTAATAGGATAAAAACTTGGTAAGAGCATCATGAGTTTGATTTCTAGAATCAGTTTCAACTTCAATAAATTCAATCATTCCATACAAATTCAGAAAACAGAATTTAAATTCAGTCGTCCGCTGGAACAAATCTCATCACTTTCAATCTAAGTCATTTACACAAACACAAGATCTCAAGTCAAGACTTTAGAAACCTTTTCAAGTCATCAAAGTACAAGTCAGAGTCAAGGATAAAAAAAAAAAAAATACGTTTTTATCCTATTAAGAAAAGAGAAACTCAAACTGCATCGACAGAAAATCCAAGCTCCGCCCACACTGTTTGATTGACAGGTGATCTGTGGGAAGTGCAGTGCAGAAACACCACAGTGAGGCTGAGGGACAAAGATTGGAGACTGAATAAAACAAAAAAATACTCATCTTGCAAATTCCACTGGGAATATTTCTGCTGGTTTTATAGATTTGGGAGATTCCAGAAGTATTCAGCCAAATGATGAGCGGCAGCATGCGGGCTTCCTGTCTGTGTCAACCTGTCAGCTGTTAGTGTGTCAGTGTCAGTGTGTGTGTAGCGGTGTGTGTGTAGCGGTGTGATGTGCGGCGTGTGGGCGTTCATCCTCTGTCAGTGAGTAAGGATGACACCGCCGTAACGCTCTAACCTAAATTAAACATGAGCCAATTTCACGAGCGCGGAAGATTATTAATATTCACACTGTTAGCGGAGTAAATAAGCCTCTCTGCTCCCGGTGTTCCCGCTGCTGACGGAGGTGATGAATGATTCAGCGCCGGCTGTGATTGGCCGGCGCGGTCAGGTCTGTCTCCGTCTCCTCCTGCTGTCCGTCTGAGGCAAACTGACCTTCAGGTGCCAGGTGTGAAGTGTCCTGGAGCAAGACGCCGAACCCCACCAGCTCCTTACTGCCACCATATAATAATAATAATAATAACTTTATTTACATAGCACCTTTAAAAACAGAGTTAAAAAGTGCTTTGACAGTCAAAATAAAAGCATAATAGCATACTCAAAATTTGAATTTAAAAAGCAATGAAACAATAATGGGATAAGGGATTAAATGGGATAAGGGATTAAATTCAGATAAAAAATTAAGATAAAAGATAAAAGACGATAAGACAATAAAAAGATGATAAAAAGACGCTAAAAAGATGACATCACATACAAGCAAATCTATAAAAAAATGGGTTTTAAGAAGTGATTTAAAAGAACTCTACGAACCAGTAACCCCTTAAAATAACCTTAAAATTAATCCACCCCTTAATTTTATCCCTGAAATCAAATTATCAAATTCCTGCGCAAGGAGGATTTTGATGGGATCTCCTCCATTAATAACTCCCTTAATTCATTTTAAGGGGGTTTTCCATGAATTAAGGGGTGAATTAATGTAAATGTAAGGTTATTTTAAGGGATTTCTGATTTGTAGAGTACTGCCATTATGTAACTATACGAACCAGTAATCCCTTAAAATACCCATACATTTACAATGATTCACCCCATAATTCATGCAAAATCCCCTTAAAATCAGTTAAGGGAGTTATTAATGGAGGAGACCCCATCAAAACCACCTTAAACACCCCTTAATGTCTTACTTTCTAATTTAATGTAAACTTCAGGGAGACAGGAACTTTCCATTAATAACTCATTAATAACCTGTAAACCATGCTTAAAAAGCATTAAAAAAAACCTTAATTATAGTGTCTTTGTGAACCAAATCCCTTATAAACCCATGATACTAACCTTACTTTTTTAAAGCTGTTATTTTTAGTGGATAATTAATGTTTATGTAATGGGTTTATAAGGGATTTATTCATGGGTTGATTCACAGGGACACTCGTAATTAAGTTGTTTTTTTTGCATGGTTTACAGGTTATTAATGAGTTATTAAGGGGAAGTTCCTGTCTCCCTGAATTTTACATTAAATTACAAAGTAAGTAGTCCAAAATTAAGGGGAGTTTAAGGAGGGGTCTCCTCCATTAATAACTCCCTTAACTCATTTTAAATTCATTTTACATGAATTACGGGGTGAATTAATGTAAATGTAAGGGTACTTTAAGGGATTATAGAGGACATCGGTGCAGTCAGAGACAAGTCGACAGCTAACATGGTAACGCAATACGCAGTAAGAGTCAGGACAAGGACATCAGGACCTTACATGCTCTGCAGAGGGACAGAGAGAGAAACACAATAGCAGCAGACTGCACATCACAGAGAAACCATACATTCAGCACTCTGCTCTGTGCATTACAGAGTGCAGGAGGCTGAGAACGACCTGCTGACATCACACATATCGGCATTTCAATAAAAATCAGATAGATGTTGTCGACCGCTGATGTGATGCAGGTGAGAAAATGGTTTTACTCAGTCAGCGGTTCTCAACGTGGGGCCCGGGGACCACCAGTGGGTCCTTGAGGGGGGGGTTCCAGGGGGTCCGCAGCAAACTGAATTGTTAAACTTCAGCATTATTTAATTTACAAGAACACAGTCAGAGAATGTAGAAGAATAACTGTTCTGATCATAGTTTCTCTGTTATCTCTCTACCTGCAATACAGACAGTCATGGAATTGATTTTTTTCTTCCTTTTTTTCTTTTTTCTCTTAAGAAAAGCTGAACTAGAGACAGGAGTTAGAAACGAGCAGCAGCTCTAATCTCTGTATGCAGAACATCAGCTGCATCAACTTGTTTGTGGCACTATGTTAATTTGCATTGCTCCTATCAAATAAACTATACAAATAAAATAAAATGAAAATAAAAATGTTAAAACGTGCTGTAAAATAAAGGAAAAGCAAACTCATTCACATGCAGTCAGCTGTAATGAAGGGAAGACTTGCACCGCTGGCTCCATTAAGGTCAACTGTGTGTGTGTGTGTGTGTGTGTGTGTGTGTGTGTGTGTGTGTGGGGGGGTCATGAGGGAAGACCTACAGCTCTGGTCCTGGAGATTTACGGCCCAGCTAATCCCATTACTCAACTATCAGATGCCAAATCCTCTGTAATGGCATTACACGTGCCAGAGTTACATATGATGATGCTCGCTAACGAGCGCTCAGCAGATCCACAGGACCTTACTGGAACCAGCGGCGCTCGCTCGCCCAGTCGCCCGGCAGCTCTGCGCCCTAATGGACTCGGTATTGAGTGTCGAGGCCGAGTCAAATTTATTGATAAAGCGCTTTTAACAAAAAGCAGGTTGGTCGCAGAGTGCTTCACAGAGCAACGAAGGCCGTAAATACAGCTGAGGGACGACAGCAAACGCCTCCAAGTGCGAAGATTTGAGGCTGGAGCTTCTGTGTGTGTGTGTGTGTGTGTGTGTGTGTGTGTGTGTATGTGAGAGCTCCAGGACAACACCAAGGGCAAGTGGACACTTTACGATGCAAGCATGAATGATGAATGGATGGATGGAGTTTCCCATACAAACCTCAAATCAGGCTTTCATTACGGCGGCGTTGCTCCTGTGGAGCAGGAGGAGGTCGTTTCCAAGAGGTCACACGCACTCCGCTCCGCTCTGCAGAGAAGAAGAAGAAGAATCATTAGGAGACTCTTCATCTAATTCACCGCAATTAGCTTTGACTTTTGCTGCTGTGGAACATCAGCTGAGGGTGAAACACACTTTGGCGTTATAAAGGCTTCATTCCAAAATCCTACACATCCATTTTGGAAAGTATCGGAAAAATGGAGCTCCCTGAAAGTCATTAGTTGTTCTTTTAAAAACAAACACCGCCCGTCAAAAGTTTAGGGACACCTCGCCTTCGAAAATCAATTTTCAAAGTAATGTTTGATTTTCTCTGTTATTTTTCCAATGAAGAAGTAATGAAAAAATGCCTGCAATGCTTTTAAATAGTAATTTCCTAATACTTTGGATCTATTTCCTCCACACTCAGCTTCATGTTCATCTACAGAATCTACAGAATTCTGAAAATAAAGTCAGAATTCTGTGAAAAAAGTCAGAATTTTGAGTTTAAAGTCACAATTCTGAGTTCTGACCTCAGAATTCTGAGTTTACAAATTCAGAATTCTGAGGTCAGAAATCAGAACTTTAAACTCAGAACTCAAATGCATTTCTCACACGTGGCCCTAATCCTCCTCCGTATCCAACAAAGTGACTTCTTCTTCTTCTTTGGTGTGAACAGAAGGTTTTTCATGGCAGAGCGTCTGTGACTGTCGGATGAAGAAAGTGCACAAATATTTGCGTATGATTTTTTTTCATTTTCAAAAGCTCGGTGTCCCCAAACTTTTGACAGGCAGTGTATATTTTTGTTGATTTATATTTAGGTAGGCTATATACGTGTATATGTGTATATGCATATGTGTATGTGTATCTACATGTATGTGTATGCCTATATGTACGTGTACGTGTATGTGGCTATTTGTGTGAATGAATTTAACGCAAGTATGTATGAATGGATATGTATGTATGTGTGTTGTGTGTATATATGTCAGTATGGATATAGCATATAGATATATACATATGTATTTATTATGGATATATATAGATATATGTATATACCCTATTTGCTTTTTTCTGTTTTTTATGTGATTCTTATTAATGTGTTTGTTGTCGAAAATATTAAAAATAGAAATAAAAATTGCAAGTGAAAAAAACCCCAAAAACAAATGATTCAGTTGTCAAAAACATGAAACCATTTTGTCAGAAAAAGGTCTTAAGATGACTCATAACTTTAACAGGAAAACCATGAAGAGCTTTATTTTCATATCAGTGTTCATTTTGTAAGAAGAGGCGAAGAGGAATTTTTTTCAAAAGGGAGATATGAAAGTATTTAAGTCGTCAGCTGCACCGCTGGTTCCTCTCTGCACCTGAGTCCTGTTCATGTTTTCTACCTGATGAATAAAGTGACTGTGATTCTGATCTTAACTGGGTTTTTTATTTCATCTTTATTTAAAGGGGCATTAAGTAATCTGACTTCTGTCGACCTCTAGGAACAACAGGGACATCTCTGGCACAGCTTACGGTGGCCTGTAAGGGACAAAAAAGATAAAGTCACAACTTCATAATAGAGAGGAGTTAGCTTGCTAATTAGGGGGATTGGCAGAGTCCTGAGACTCCAGCGGGGCGGGGAGTTTTGGGGCCAAAATTCAGGCTGAGTTCAGGCTGGAAAGTGAGATTTGAAAGCCAGAAAGCACCTGGAGAGGTAATCAATGAGTGATTGGTATTGATCATCAGCCTCCCCGCAGGTATATTACAGTCATTTTGTGCTATGGGGCAAGAAAAATCCTACCTATTGCCCCTTTATTAACCAGATAGTCCCATTCAAAACCCTGTCCTGGCCACAAAAACAAAAACAAAGCCACATAAAAGAGATGGGCCGAACCCATTTAAAATCCTGACAAAACGAAACAAAGACCGCTCCTTTCTGAGTCTGCGTGCCACCAGATCCTTCTTTATCAGCTGAAACTCAGAGATAGAGAGAGGGAGAGAGAGAGAGAGAGAGAGAGAGAGAGGGAGAGAGAGAGAGAGAGAGAGAGAGAGAGCAGCACTTCCTGTTTTAACTCAGTTGTTTTGCAGCGAGCTCCCTGAGCGGCGAGCGCGGCGCACGACGGCGCCACTTTTCGCCCTAATTTAAAACTTATAATTAAAAAACATTATTATCAGCAGGTAGTGCAGTGACGGGGCGGCGGCCTATCTGAGCAGAGACACTGGAGCTGGAATCAAAGCCTCTTCTTCTTCTTCTTCTTCTTCTTCTTCTTCTTTCTCCGTTTTTTTTTTTTTTGCTCTTAAAGCGGCCGGGAAAATGATTTATACGCCTGTGTTGGGCTTGTCGCGATGCCACTCAGAGCGATTTATCTTGTCTCGGCTCTCGGTCTCTGTAGCAGGAGCCGAGGAGCCCAACACCCCCCCTCCCCCCCCCCCTCCCTCCACCCCTCCCTCCTCATCCCCCCTTCTGTTGTTTCAGCATGAATGATCTTTTCCATTGACAGCTTTGTTCATCCCTGCGGGCGGCTCTGCACCTGTAACCGAAGCCCGGTGGATACCGGCCTAATTACCGTTCTCATCTGGCACCCAGCTGCCTCCCATGTCCTCACACGAACCCAGACAGAGCGAGCTGCTGCCGCCGAGGAGGAGGAGGAGGAGGAGGCTTCAGCCAGTTAAAAATGAGCCGTCCTCCTCGCCGCCGCCGCCGCTGCTGCTGGGCGAAGAAACCACGCATCTCCAACTCTGGAAGCCGTTTCAGGACTGAAAGAGAGGAGCGCCTGGTCTTCTCGTCGACGCTGAAAACACACATCGGGGGTTTTGGATCGTGGGTCGTGAACCTCTCCCGACATGCAAATGAACATGTAAAGATTCGACTCGGGAGGAAAACAACGCTCTAAATGTGCGGGTATGTGGTTTATCGTTGCATCATGGAGGCAGGTGTCTCTGTCTGTCTTCTGCTGTGAGCTGGAACGGCTGCTGGTTTCACACCGCCGCCTCGCCGCCTCGTCACATCAGGCTGTAAAGGCAGCGGAGGGACTGGAGGTTAAAGGAGACGGTCTGTGGCTGAAAGGTTCGAGTCCCAAACCAGCTGGGAAGACCTGGGCAGGAGGGGGGAGAGAAACCACTGAGGTGCCGTTGAGCTTAAAGTCACATTTTGAGAGCATCTTCCTTCCTTATTGTGATGTATTTCCTGTTGAAGCAGGATGTTGGGGGCGGGGCTTAACGTAGGGAGGGATCAATCAGAAGTGTAAACCAATGGGAGATCAGTTAGGGAGAGAAAGTTTGATTTGATCCCTTACAAAAAGTCACATGTGAAAAACACATGTGAATTCAAAGCACATGTGCTTTTTGGACACATGTTGGTTTTCACATGTGAACAATTGTTCTCATTTTTTAGTTAATGTGGATTTTTTTTTTTTTTTTAGCTAAATAGTGTTTTTTTTTCCCCACAGGTTTGTTTCATGTTTGCACCTGCTATTACATGACAATATTTGTTTTACATGTGAAAACTTAACTTCACATGTAAAGAGACGATTCACAGGTGAAAATGTGATTTTCACATGGGAAATTTCACATGTTCACATATGAAACACATGTGACACGTATCCAAAAAGCACATGTGCTTTGAATTCACATATGCATTTTCACGTGATTTTTTTTGTATGGGATCAGAGGGGCGGGACTGTTAAAAAATCTGTCATGTGTTTTATTGGTTGGAATTTTTACGTTGCTTCCTGGTACACGATGATGTCACCACTGAAGGTTTTCCATTTCCAGGAAGTATAATTAAATTTTGATCTAAAAATACAAGAAAACAAAATTTTTGCCATTTTTTTTGGCATAAATTGTCAAATATGTGTATGGTATGATAGTTATAATGAGCTAAAAAGGCAAAAAAAAAGGCAGAATTTTTTATTTCAGTGTGACTTTAACTGTTTGAATGTGTGTTGCTGGAAAAGAGCATGCATTGTTCACTCAACCTTCACTGGATAAATACAGGTGAAAGAAAAAAAATCTATATTTTATATTTCCACAGATGGAGTGAATATTTCCATTCTGGACCGGCGTGCTGAACCGGGCCGGATGGTGACGCACGCTGCAGCCCCAGTGTGTATGCAGTGTGTATGCAGTGTGTATGCAGTGTGTATGCAGTGTGTATGCAGTGTGTATGCAGCGCGTATGGAGTGTGTATGCAGCGCGTATGGAGTGTGTATGCAGCGCGTATGGAGTGTGTATGTAGTGTGTATGGAGTGTGTATGCAGTGTATGGAGTGCGTTTGCAGTGTGTATGCAGTGTGTATGGAGTGTGTATGCAGTGTGTATGCAGTGTATGGAGTGCGTTTGCAGTGTGTATGCAGTGTGTATGGAGTGTGTATGCAGTGTGTATGCAGTGTGTATGGAGTGTGTATGCAGTGTGTATGGAGTGTGTATTCAGTGTGTATGCAGTGTGTATGCAGTGTGTATGGAGTGTGTATGCAGTGTATGGAGTGCGTTTGCAGTGTGTATGCAGTGTGTATGGAGTGTATGCAGTGTGTATGCAGTGCGTATGGAGTGTGTATGCAGTGTGTATGGAGTGCGTATGCAGTGCGTATGCAGTGCGTATGGAGTGCGTATGCAGTGCGTATGCAGTGTGTATGGAGTGTGTATGCAGTGTGTATGCAGTGTGTATGGAGTGTGTATGCAGTGTATGGAGTGCGTTTGCAGTGTGTATGCAGTGTGTATGGAGTGTGCATGGAGTGTGTATGCAGTGTGTATGGAGTGTATGCAGTGTGTATGGAGTGTGTATGCAGTGTATGGAGTGCGTTTGCAGTGTGTATGCAGTGTGTATGGAGTGTGCATGGAGTGTGTATGCAGTGTGTATGGAGTGTGTATGCAGTGTGTATGCAGTGTGTATGCAGTGTGTATGCAGTGTGTATGGAGGCTTTATGATTCAGTCAGTAGAAGCTCGATGAAGGACGAACTTCCTATTGTGAGAGCTTAACGCTGTGGCATCGAGTGTTTTTCATTTCTTTTCTTCTCTTCTCTTCTCTTCCCTGAGCTCAGCGCCTGCAGCCTTCTGCCTCCGCATTTAAATGCAAATGTTGACCTTTTGCCGAGCTGCTGGGTGGATTCTGTACATCTCTCTCCTCCGATCTCCTCCCAACGAACAGTGTTTGCGACCAGATTAACGATGATTTATGAGGAATTTTCCTTCTGCATAACACAGGATTACAGACTCCGGTACACTGTAGTCATTTAAAGACGCGTGCATGTTGAGGAGCGGTGATCAGTCGCTTAGACCAGCGTTGTTTTGTACCCCTTAAAATGAAGTTATACCTCCTCGCCCTCCTCCATCACAGGCTGCACATGCAGAGCGGTGAACAGTTCAACCAAAAAAATGATTTTCCCTTTTCAGGTCATTTCATTTGATAATCAGAGGAGGCCGAGAGTCTGAAAACTATTCAGTATTTCACAAGAAAAAGAAAAAATTTGAGAAAAATCTAAAAAAAAAATAGACATTAGGCCTATAACTAAATTTGTATAGTAGAAAATGTTTTTTTTTTTCAATTTTTAAAAAAATGCAAAAATGTATTTTGTGAATTCATCTCTGCAAGTATAGCTATCTACTTTCAAATTCCTAATAAAAACACATAAGCAAGAAAAAATTTTTTTTCATATCCCATAAATCATCTCGCGACCCTCCCTAAAATTATTTCGCGACCTACTAGTGGGTCCTGACCCCCAGGTTGAGAACCACTGGCTTAGAAAAATGAGTTTTGAATATCCTCTCCTGAAATATGACTTCTTCTTCTCTTTATTTTCCTGTCTGTTGGGGGTGTGTGTGTGTGTGGGGGGGGTGGGGGTGGGGGGGGGTGGGGGGGTTGGGGTGACACAGCGCTGACAGCTCTAAATTTAATCCGCGGCGTCCCCAAAATACACGCAGGCATGACCAGGCTGGTTTGAAAATAACACCGGCTTCAGGCCGAGGCGGCCCATGCTCCGAGCCTGACGCCGCTCTTACGCAATCGCACAATGAGACCGCGATATTTGGGGAATGTAACCCGATCCCCGGACACTTATAGACGAGCTGTTGCCAGCGTTTGAAGCAAACTGTGCAGGAAGCGTACGAACAGGCAGGCTGAAGCACAAAGAACAAGAGAGACTCCACTTTCCTTTCAAAACTGTAAAAGCAGTGAGTGAAGTCAAGGTCAGACCCACCTACACTCTCTTTACCTCCTTTTTATCTGGAAAACAGGAAAAAACTCTTTCAGGTGTGAATTCACACAATATATTGGTAACACATTACCTGTTAAAGGGCTCATAAGCCATCATAAGCCTATTATAAGGCCCTTGTGAGTGTATGATAATTACGTATAACCAGTGAGAAAATATGCACAATATGCAAAAAAAATTAAAGCCGCAACTGTATAGTTAATGGCATGATATGAAATTCAGTGTCATATTATAATTGATATTGTAAGAAAGGTTTATCTCTGTTTCTAATGGGTTTATAATCAGCTTGTAATGCACTTCAAGTAAAATATATGAGATTAAATACCATCTGGCTGATTTTAAGTTAAAAGGCAAATATGTTCTTTTTTAGAAAATAAAACAGAAATTAATAGGCCTACAGTTCTGGAAAAGTGAAAAATAAAACTTTTTGTTTTATATTGGTAGTTGTTCCCAGTAGTGTGTGTGTGTGTGTGTGTGTGTGTGTGTGTCATTTTCTCCGATAAACAGTTCCACTCAACACTGATTTTCTGATTTGGGCCGTTTTTGGGCCAGTTTGCTTGTAGTACTTTGTAGTTTTATCAGAACTTGAAAACTCTTCACTGCACCATGTAAACACAAAGTTCTCATTCAGAAGAGTATAGCTTTCAGTGATGAAGAAGTCGTTGTCTCACTAACATGATGCTAGCTGGGCTCCACTAGCAAAATGCTAACAGGTGGAACCGGCCCCGCCCCCATAGCAGGAAGTGAGGTTTCATCTGACAGCGTATTGGTTGGAATTTTGATGTCGCTTTCTGGTACATGATGTCACCGCTAAAGATTTTTTTGGAAGTTTAAGTAATGAGATTTTGATTTAAAATACAATAGAATAATATTTTTGACTTTTTTTTTTTGCATAAATTGTCAAATAGGGGTATGCTATGACAGTTGGAATAAGAAACAAAACAGGTGAAATAGTCATTTTTCATTTCAGTGTGACTTTAAGTAATGGTGAGCATGTAAACACACTTGTTGTAGTTGTAGTTGCTGCTGTTGTAGTTGTTGCAGTTGTTGTTGTAGTTGTTGCAGTTGTTGTAGTTGTTGCAGTTGTTGTTGTAGTTATTGCAGTTGTTGTAGTTGTTGTTGTTGCAGTTGTAGTTGTTGTTGTTGCAGTTGTAGTTGTTGTAGTAGTAGTTGTAGTTGTTGTAGTTGTTATTGTTGTTGCAGTTGTAGTTGTTGTAGTTGTTGTAGTTGTTGTAGTAGTAGTTGTTGTAGTTGTTGTTGTTGTAGTAGTATTAGTAGTTGTTGTTGCTGTAGTTGTTGCAGTTGTTGTAGTAGTAGTTGTTGTAGTTGTTGTAGTAGTAGTTGTTGTAGTTGTTGTAGTAGTAGTAGTTGTTGTTGTAGTAGTAGTTGTTGTTGTTGCTGTAGTTGTTGTAGTTGTTGTAGTTGTAGTAGTAGTTGTAGTAGTAGTTGTTGTAGTTGTTGTAGTAGTAGTAGTAGTTGTTGTTGCTGTAGTTGTTGCAGTTGTTGTAGTTGTTGTAGTAGTAGTTGTAGTAGTAGTTGTTGTAGTTGTTGCAGTTGTTGTAGTTGTTGTAGTAGTAGTTGTAGTAGTAGTTGTTGTTGTTGTAGTAGTTGTAGTAGTAGTTGTTGTAGTTGTTGTTGTAGTAGTAGTAGTTGTTGTTGTTGCTGTAGTTGTTGCAGTTGTTGTACTTGTTGTTGTTGTTGTTGTGTTGAGGCGGGCGGTCAGGCGGTGGGTCAGTTGTAATGAAGCTGCCTCAGTCAGCGATTACATGTTTACACCACTAAAAGGGGAATTACTGCCTCGCTTTTATGTCCAATCAGACGGAGCGGAGGCCTATTCAAAGTGTTGTCGTCGGCTTAATCCCTGCAGTGTGTGTGTGTGTGTGCGTGTGTGTGTGTGTGTGTGTGTGTGTGTGTGTGTGTGTGTGTGTGTGTGTGTGTGTGGTCATAGATAATGGTTCTGGCCTTCCTGGACAGTGTGACAGCACTCAACAGCTGTGAGAGAGGCGGCCAAGGACCTGCTCTCTCTCTCTCTCTCTCTCTCTGTTTGTCTCTCGCTCTTTCTCTGTTTGCCTCTCTATGTACCCCTCTCTCTCTTTCTGGCCCTCTCTCTCTCTATAACTCTCTCACTCTTTCCTTATCGCTCTCTCTCTGTTTCTCTCTATGTATGACTCTCGCTCTCTCTCTCTGGTATTGTTGGTCATATTTGATGCTTTCATCCAAGACGAAAACAAAGAAATGTTCCCACTAATGGAGACTGACACATGTTGTGCGATGAAACCGAACGATTCATTTATTTCGACAATTGTGCAGTATTGATGAAATTTGATCAAAATTGTATCAAATTTTAACGCTTTCATTCAGCTTTTTCAATTCAATCATAATTTGCAAAAAAAATACTTGGATGGAAACCCAGCTGCTGTCTTCTTCTCTCTCTCTCTCTCTCTCTCTCTCTCTCTCTCTCTCACTCCCTTTCTCTCTCTCTTTCTCCAGACAAAACAACCCTGTCGTCCTGCAGCAGATGGTTGTGCCGTGCCACCCGCACTCCCACGATGCACTGGGGCCTCATGTGGGAGGTAAACACAGGCAACAACATGGCCTCCTGTGGTCCCCCCCCCCCCCGCCCCCTGGTTTGTAATGGCAGTTGTATTTGGGGGGAAATTTAGTTTTGGTTCCATATCTGTCCTTGTTTTGTAGAACGAAATACTTTTATTATAGTTTATCATGAGAAATTTGGCATTTTAATAATATAAAGTCACATTTTCTCTAGCAGTGACTGTAGTATCTTGCTGAAAAAATACTGAGGAAACTGTGTTTTCAGACAGTAAAACTGTCACTGCTCAGTATATCAGAAATATCAACGCTTCCATCCTAAACAATGTGAGCAACACTTTGCTTGAGCTCCACTGTGCTGGAATACAAACACATTATCAGCCTGTTAAAAGCATAGATAAGCTTTTATTTCAATATAATCATCAGAGAAACCATACCATGTCATTAACTACACAGTTGCCTCATAAAGCATTCAACAGCCCTATTTGTTATTGTGTGTATGTCATGCTCTGATTACAGTAATTATCCTGCACCCACAGTGTGTTTATAATGCGCTTATGATGCCTTATTTAACCTTTATCTAACCAGGCAAGTCAATTAAGAACAAATTCTTATTTACGGTCTGCCAAGATGGGGAATTGGGAAAAAAAAAATGAGGAGACAAGACAAGAAGGCTGGCAGTTCGAGGAAAGCAACAGAAACATAATAAAACCAGTAAAGCAGAACAGGCATAAGCTGGACAGACTCACATGGCCTTGGAGAGACAGAAAACAGCATAACAAATAACACAAAAGCACCACTGAAAACAATTAAAACAAGACAAAAACATACAGCAGCACCGACTGAAAAGCTGAGAAACAGTTGCATGTGTGCCTGTAAATAGTAATAATAATAATATTTTATGTATATAGCACACTTTAAAATACAACGAAATCTCAAGGTGCTTCACAGGAGGAAATAAAAATAAAGTAAAACATTAAGACGGATCAGTAAAACAACAATCATGCAACTATAAGCTTTTAAGCGTTTAAGAAGTAAAAGGAAAAGTACATTGTAAGAACAAACCAGTATCGCAGGGGAATGCAGAGGAAAAGATGAGTCTTTACTTTTGATAAATGTCTGTGATAGAGTCCTGATGCTTTATGAACACCACTTCAAGTAAAATGTGACTCTATTTTGTGGGTAAATGTGTTGGAAAAGCTTCTGACTTGAATGCAAATCCACAGTGAGTTTAACTGCGATGCCAGAAATCATTTTGTAAGAGCTGGCGTTGCTTTTCCCAAATGGTGCATAGTACCTTGTTTTGGAAATGAACTTCTCACTTGGCAGTTTTCTGTCAGAGTGGAGGAGGTAAACGGGTGTGTGTGTGTGTGTGTGTGTGTGTGTGTGTGTGTGTGTGTGTGTGTGGAGGGGGGTTCTCAGTCCAGAGACAGTGACATCAGCGGTGCCTTTGGCGCCACTTATCTCCGCAGGATCTCCCAGCTGCCCTGGCATTTCCTGAAACAGTCCGCACGTACACACTGAAAAGCTGGGGAGCTTGGAGGAACCTTTAGGGGGCTTTTCACAGCGGAGGAACCCCAGAAGGTTCCCTGAAGAACTCCTTAATGAAAGGTTCACGACTCACCGTGGTACTTCCACCGACCTCTGATGTGTGGGAGGTTTTTGAAGGAACTCTTTAGGGAAATTCTTTCAGTGAGATATCGTATTTAGAGTGTGGTTTCTACTTGAAGTGTTTTTCACCAGGACGTGCCGTACAAACATTTAAAAAAGTAAAACCTTTAGCGGTTCTTCATAATACAACCGTAGCAGAAGCCCAGAAGGTTCCCTGAAGAACCTCTTTATAAGCAAACCCCTGACGGTACGTCCAGAAACTTCTAACATACTGGGGCTCTTTAAGGAAGCTATTGGACATATTTTCTCCAATGAGGAACACTCAATTTCTTGGCCTCAGGGTCTATACAGAACCCGTTGAACCCCTAGTTTTTGGAGTGTACTTTCAATATTCAGCACTTTTGCCAGGGCATAGGAAGCAAGAACATTCTAAAAAGTAAAAGGACCTTTTGACTCCTTTAGAGGGTTTTTTTTTAAAATTGCAACCATAGTGTAACCTCAGCAAGACTTGATGACCCCTTCATAAAGGGTTCAGGAACCCTGATGGTACTTCCTGGAACCTCTAACATATTGCAGTGCATCTGCAGTGGATATAATCTTAAAAAATAAAATGACTTTGGGAAACCTTTAGAAGGTTTCTTCAGATTGCAACCAAAGGAGAACTCTAAGTTGAAGACCTGGGGTTCTCCTTTGGATCTTTGGATGTACCCCCATTTTATAGAGTGTGGTTTCCCCCCATTTAACATTTTCACTGGTGCATATGGTACACATGTACTTTAAAAAGTAAAAGGACGTTGAGGAATCTTGATAAGGTTCTTTAAGGTTCCTTGAAGAACACCTTCATAAAGGCTTCATGGACCCTGACAGTACTTTCACAAACCTCTAACATATGAGCTTGCTTCAAGGAACTTTTCAGGACATTTTTTTTTTCAAGTGAAGAACCCTAAGGTATTTATTGGCTCCCTCTAGATCTCTGGATCTTCTGACTGCAACCATAGGCGAAACCCCAGAAGGTTCCTTGAGGAACACCTTCATAAGGGTTCATGAAACCCAACATTATTTCCAGGAACCTCTGACATATCTCGGCTCTGCTTTCTGGTTTCTAGCGAGGAATCCTAAGGTGCTTATTGGCTCCGTCTGGATCTGAGTGGGAATCTTTATATTGCAACCACAGGGGAACCCCAGAAGGTTCCTTCAAGAACATAAAGGGTTACCTGACAGTATTTCCAGGAACCTCTGACATAATTTGGTTCTTCAAGGTCTGCTTTCAGGTTTGTAAGTGAGGAACTCTAGGGTGTTTATTGGTTCCCTTCGGATCTTAGCTGAACCCCCGATGAACCCCTACTTTTCAGAGTGTGCAGTGGGTTCTCTGTTCCCTGCAAACCAAGTGAGGCGGAGCGGGGAGAGAGAGAGAGAGAGAGAGAGAGAGAGAGAGAGAGAGATAGAGAGAGAGAGAGAGAGAGAGGGACGACTGTGCGACAAATTGAATCTATTTGAAGTTATTTGCTTCGTTTTAGGTTCTTGCGAGGATTTATCACAGAGGGGAATTTAATCGTGACACATGAACTACCTCTCTTTCTGTCTCTCTTGTTTACTCTTGTTTACTTACTTAGGCTTGTTTACTGTCTTTCTCTCTCTCTCTCTCTCTCTCTCTCTCTCTCTCACACACACACACACACACACACACCGACACTTCCACTAAATTACGATTTATGTAACATTCAAATATTCCAGCGGTTTAAAATGGTTTAAGGACATTTCTTGGATAGGCTTGCAGTAATGATGACATGTAAAGTCTTTCTCTGTGTCACACCCTGCTTTCTCTCTTGAGAACACACACACACACACACACACACACACACACACACAAACACACAAACACAGACATGCAAACATTTTACAAATTGCTGCATTTCAATCCACTGAATAAAATTCTTCTTAAGATATATTTACACAGGATTCAAATATTCCAGAAGTCTAACATGGAACACAGATACACAAATACACACACACAGTGATGAACGTAACACACACACACACACACACACACACACACACACACACACACATATTAAGTAATGGACTTAAGTGAGCCAGTTCCACACACACACACACACACACACACACACACACACTAACCCTAACACACAATAGTGAACTTTAGCAAACTCACCACACACATGCACGCCCGCACGCACGCACACACACACACACACACACATAATAGCTAGCTATGCACATGCTTACAAACCCACCCCCTCACACACAGACACTCTCTCTCTCTCTCTCACACACACACACACACACAATAACACACAATAATGAACTTTACACACATGTTCACACATACAGTAATGAACTTTAGTATGCAAGCAAAACACACACACACACACACACATAATAGCTAGCTATGCACATGCTTACAAACCCACCTCCTCACACACACACACGCTCTCTCTCTCACACACACACACACACACACACACTCCCGCTCCAGCAGCAGCACTGCCAGCACAGCTTGCCATTAGCCGAGGCTTGGCCGACTCCAGACGACGTTTCCAATCTCTCACACCATCTGCTGCTCGCCTCGCGCTGCAGAGAGGAGGAAGAGCAGCTTCCACTTCCTCCTCCTCCTCCTCTTCCTCTTCCTCCTCATCCACCTCTTCCTCCTCCTCTTCCTCCTCCATCTGAGCCCAGCCATCTTGTGTGGAGGTGTGAACGATCCGGGACACAAAACTCCCTGAAAGTGTTAGCGATTGAGATGGTGTGTGTGTGTGTGTGTCTGTGTGTGTGTGTGTGTGTGTGTGTAAAGTTCATTACTGTGTGTGTGCTCTGTACTATCGTTCTCTCAAGTGTTGTCTTCATTTCGGGGCTTTCAGGTTCCAGCCGGATCCATTTTTTTTTCGTCTATGGCAAAAATGAATGAGAGTTTAGGATCCTGTTTTTTTTACTGAAGCTTAAAAAAAAGTGAGTTCCCACCCCTTCTATGGGGGTTGTCTATAGGCATTCTGGGAAATGTAGGAAATCACTAACTGAAGTAGAAGTAGATGAGGAACGGTTTGATTGTTTATCTATCATGTGTCTTCTAGGTTTGATTTTCCCCACAAAATAGCATGTGAAAGCAGCACTGTTGGAAGTCCCAGATGTCGGACTTTCCCAGCAGTACATAAATGCAGCATGATAGTTCCATGACCAAAAAAAACTAAATTCCAGATCCGGATCATCACCAAAATCGAATCAGCCGATCCTTGGGCCAAGAGTGATCTGTCCACCAGATTGCAGCCAAATCAGCTTCTAACTTTTTGAAAAATCTTACGGTTGAAAACATAATGACAGGCCCAGCAGACACACTCTTATCCATCCGTCCTCGCCTGCTTTTCTGCAGTAATTGCAGCGCGAGGCGGTGCGGGGCGGCGGGCGGATTCGGCTTCCTGCGACGAGGATCCAGGATAAGAGGCGCCAGTCTGCCTTTAGGGGCTTTAAGGTTCCTACAGACCTCCCTCCCTCTCTGCCTTTGAAAGAAGACACTCTCCCCCTGCCGTCGTGTCGGGGCGTCCCGCCGCGCACACCGAACCGGCCGGCGTCTCACCCCCCCCTCAGGTCTCCCCGGCCGGGGCGATGAGGAGGGATGTAAAGGCAGCTTCTCTCTGAAGCGGCTTGGCGAACATGGCGGCACAGCGTGAGCACGAGGGAAGAAGGAACACGTCAAGGACAATTCTGGTTGTGTTTCACTTTCATTTTACATTTGTATTCCAGGAGTTTAGTGCTGGAATAGCTGAAATAGGTAAAAAATGTGAATAATAATGTGGATAAATAATAATTGTGAATAAAAATCTTTAGTTTAGTTGCTGAGAAAATTGAGAATGCATTCCTAGATTGTTGCACACTTGTAGTCTTATGCAAATACATACAGTATATGTATGTATAGGCTGTATTATACTGTATATAACTGCTGCTGTATGTGGATGCTGCTCCTAGGAGATGTTGTAGTGGCAGGATTAGGTGAGGCACTGACCCAATCCACACACACACACACACACACACACACACACACACACACACACCCACCATCTCTGGCGATAGTAGTCCCAGTTGTCATGTTCACATTCAGACATACAGAACAGACTGTAAGTGTAGTAAGAAGAATCTAATACTGTTTTTCTATTGCAGCGGAGTTACACTGACAATGAAAGAGACAAAATGAAACAAAAACTAGATCCTGCGCATGTTATGGATATTAAATGATGAACTGATTGATAGCTTTCTGGAATAACAGTCTTTAATCACAATATTTTATTGATGTTAAAGATCATCACTACAAACGTCTTTAATAAAATGTCAAATAATAAAATATGTATTAAAAAAGATACATTTATTGAAAACATACATTGTTTAGTAGTTGCTATGCCAACCATCACTTCCGGTTGAAAACAACAGGTTCTGATGCTCCGCTGCCAACGCAAAGTTTGACACTTCTCAAAGTATCTGTCACTCTGTTGTGAACGGATCTGCTGTCAAAAAGGGGGCGTTGCATTTCTACTCCGTTACGGAGATCCTCCACTGACTTGAATGATTTCCGGCGGAGCCAACGGAGCTAGCGTACGTCAGCTGTGTACGAGGCGTTCGGGTTTCTCCAGACTGCGACTGTAGGGGAACCCAAGACGGTTCCTTGGGGAACTCCTTCACAAAGCTTTCCTGAACCCAGAAGACGTTTCCATGGACCTCGAACATACAGTATGTTGGAACCTTTTAATGAACCCTGAGGTGTTTCCAGACCTTAGAGTTTGAACCCTTTAGTTTTTAGAGTGTAGTATAATTCAACCGATACCAGCTCCTCTAAGCGGAAATCGATTCTCAGCCTTCTGGTTCTCCTTGTCCGGGTTTTTTCTTTTTTTTGCAGCAAAAACACAAAGCGACCTCTGGGTTGGGAGGTGTTGCAGTGATAATCAATTCCAGGTTTCTAGAGCGGAGCAGAGACTAATGAGGAGCGTATCCTCAGCACCCAAGGGATCGCTTTTATTCAAACTAACGTGCCGCCCAACCTCTCCGTGACACCCGGCCCGGCTGCATCAGGCTGCTCAGGTCCAGCTGTTGTTTCTGTATCTGTATCGAGAGAGAGAGAGAGAGAGAGAGAGAGAGAGAGAGAGAGAGAGAGAGAGAGAGAGAGAATATATATATTGTTGCTGCCAGGTGGAAAACTCATATCTCCAAAAAACAAGAAAAACCGCCTTGTTTTTAAGCTTGTAGTATTTTCTCAACCCACAGAGAAGTGTGAAATCCTTCAACTGAAAATATTAAAACATTAAAGATGCCATATTGTACAAAACCTGTTTTTTCCTCGCCCTTCCAGATGTAATTAGCATTTTGTTATTGTATCTAACAGTGGAGAAAATGTGAAATCTGAAACTATTTCACTTATTTAAACATCATGTGACTCTACAAGCCGTTTGGATTTGGAGTCGTTAGTGACATCACTCAGGACTAATTAGGGTGATTAGCCCCGCCCACTCAGCCAGCCTCATTTTCTAGCTTTTCTCATCTGAGCCAAGAGCCCAACCCTCCGATGAGGCGGCCAATCAGAGCAGAGGCTCATTAGCATAAAATCAACACCCACAGAAAACAATGGAGACACTGTGTTAAATTGCTAAAAAAAATATATATATAATTATCCATCCACTCTCTTCCCCTCTTTCCTCTTCATTTTCTTTCTCCGAATATCTCAATATCTTCTTATTCCTCTCTACTTCCTCCCTCTTTCTCTCCATCCTCTTTTCTCTTTATCTTTCTCTTCTCGGTCTCCCTCTTCTTTTTTCTTTTCTTTTTCTAAATAAATAGATAAGAGGGCATTACATTTATCTCTGACTCCTTTTGCTCCATGCCTCTTTCTTTCTTTCTTTCTTTCTTTCTTTCTTCCTTTCTTTCTTTCTTCCTTTCTTTTTTTCTTTCTTTCAACCTCTCTATCTATATCTGACTCCCTGTCCATGAACTCTCTTCCCCTCTTTCCTCTTCATTTCCTTTCTCCAAATATCCCACCTTCTTCTTCCTCTCTATTTCCTCACTCTCTCTCTCATCCTCTTTTCTCTTTATCTTTCTCTTCTTTGTCTCTTTGTCTCTGTCTTCTTCCTTTTTCTTTTTTTTCTGTTGCTATCTCTGTAGTTTTGTCTTTTTTTCTGTATAAATAAATAAGAGCTACATTACATTTATCTCTGACTCCTTTCCCTCCATGCCTCTTTCTCTTTCTTTCTTTCTTTCTTTCTTTCGTTTTCCATCCTCCTGACTCTTTTCCCTGTCCATCCATCTTTCCCAACCTTCCTCTTCCTCTCCCTTTCCTCTCTCTCTCTCTCTCTCTCTCTCTCTCTCCATCCTCTCTCTCTCTTTATCTACCTGCCTCTCCTCAGGTCTTCTCTCTCTCTCTCTCTTTCCTTCACCTTTAAGTGTCTCATTAATAACGCTTCAGCTCTCTCTCTCTCTCGTTCATTATCTCAGCGCCTGCAACACCTACGCCGCTGTAATCAATCCAAATTAAAAACTTAAAGTCGACTTAAAATAGAAAGAGTTTGGCGTCGGACGAGTGTGGAGGGATTTGCTTCCTCAGCGGCCTGCAGACGAGAGAGAGAGAGACAGAGAGAGAGAGAGAGAGAGAGAGAGAGAGAGAGAGAGATTTTTTTTGTTTTGTTTTGTTTGTTTTTTCGCTCGGAGGCCGGATTTGTTTGGCAGCTAGAAAAGAAAAGAAGAAAACAGCCGTAATTGAAATTAATGTTTGTGTTCAAAAGTGAAGGGGTGTGTCTCTCTGTGTGTGTGTGTGTGTGTGTGTGTGTGTGTGTGTGTCTGTGTGTGTGTTGGTTTACTGTCTCGTTGCTGTGGGTTACATACACATGCATGACTGAAACACACACACACACAAACAGTTACAGAAATGTACACAAATAGAAACATGCATGCTTAGATACAGACACACACAGAAACATTAGCATATATGCATGATCACACATAGACACACTTGGATGAGTGCACAGAAACACACACACACACACACACACACACACAAATCCATTCACACTAAAGCATACACACAAGCACATGTACACACATTCATATACCAAGACTTTTATAGATACACACACTTGCATGTGTGTAAGTGAACACAGATAACACAAATATGCAGGTACGTACACACACACACACACACACACACACACACACACACAGATGGCTTCTGCGGTCTGACAGTGATGTAGAGGAGAGTCTGGTCCGGCCAGGAAGAGAGGAGTGATGAACATGGCTGCCAGGTGTGTGTGTGTGTGTGTGTCTGTGTGTGAGTGTCTGTGTGTGTGTGAGAGAGAGAGAGAGAGAGAGAGAGAGAGAGAGAGAGAGAGAGAGAGAGAGAGAAAGTGAGTGTGTGGAGTACATTTACGTATGTAATGTGTGTGAGTGAGAGAGAGAGATGTGTGTATCTGTGTGTGTGTGTGTGTGTGTGTGTGTGTGTGTGTGTGTGTGTGTGTGACGGAGAGAGAGGTAAAGAGTGAATATGGTGTATTTACGAATATGATGCAAGGAAAAGAAAGAAGGTGAAAAGTGAGTTAATGTGTTACACTGTTATAAGAAAATGAGTGTGTGTGTGTGTGTGTGAGAGAGAGAGAAAGAGAGAGCAGAGAGGAAGAGTGTGAACGCATAATATCTAAGTATATAATGTGTGTGTGTGTGTGTGTGTGTGTGTGTGTGTGTAATCCTGCAGTCAGATAATGTATTTTCCTTTCAGTCTTCTTTCCAGCTGAAGCACTCACAGTTTAATGGTTGACATACAGTAATAAGTTACTTTTACTTTACTTATTGTAATTGAGACATTTTGGAAACCTTTAAAATTCTAATATATGATATTTACATGTAAATAAAAAAGATGAAGAGTCCTCGAACAAAACTCGTCATCACTTTCTGGCCAAGCTGTGAACCCTGAACTCATGTTTTGTTTTTGGAAAGTTGGTAAAAAAGTAATAAAGTAAATAATCTGTCACATTTTCATATAAATAAAACAGTAAATTACAACACTTGATCACAAAATAACTCCTGAAATGCTTTGAACATGACAGATTGATGATGAATAATAAGTGTAATAGTGATTTTTCCTTTAACTCTGGATGTTTTATTTGCAGGTTGAACTGCAACAGCATTAATACACACTTCTCCCTCTCTCTCTCTCTCTCTCTCTCTCTCTCTCTCCATCCTGTCCTCTCTTTATCTACCTGCCTCTCCTCAGGTCTTTTCTCTCTCTCTCTTTCCTTTCCTTTACCTGAAGGCTTCTGTTCTCTCACTGACGTCTACTATATTTGTATTTTTTGACATTTTGCAATAATTGTAATGTTAATGACTGTGTAAGCTCCCATGGTAACACTTTACTTTACACCGGCCTTATTCCAGTGTATTAACCTGTGTATTAATGTATGGAGCCGGTTGACAGTTTTCTGATCTTATTATTGTGTTTTGTTGTGTTTTTTTTTGTTTTTTTTAACTATTTTCTGGTCTTATTTTAACTGTTTTACTCTTGTGAAGCACTTTGTGACTTTGCTCTGTGAAAGCTGCTGTATAAATAAACTTTACTTACTTACTTACGTACCAAACAGCATGAGACTGACTTTATCTTTTTGTTTCAGTGTTGGACTCACCGCCGCAGCATCGCAAAATGTGGAAATATATTCAGATTCTCGTGGATTTTTTGGAATAAGCCGGCCGGTGTAAAGGAAAAAAGTTTCTCCCAACAGCAACACAATGCACACACACACACACACACACACACACACACACACACTCCTGTCCAGACTGGCTGGATTCAGTTTGACGGGCAGACAGACGCTGTGGAAATCAAAACGGCTTCCATGTGAAGCAACTTTACAATCAACACATGGTGCGATGGATGAAAAATAATGTTATTTTCGCCTGCTCTGATGTGTGTGTGTGTGTGTGCCTTTCCCTCGTCTACTTCTACTTCAGTTCCCAGAATCACCTGCACCCCCTTTACTCAAACCCCCAGCCTGTCTCTCTGCTGCAGTGCATTCTGGTCTCTCTCCTGCTCCTGCAGTGCATTCTGGTCTCTCTCCTGCTCCTGTGGTGGAGAAACTGGTCTCTCTCCTCTTCTACGATGGATTTCTCCCTGTATGATTGTTGAACGTCTCTCGGTGCAAAATGGCGGCTCTAGAAAGAAGCCCTCGCTCTTTGATTCTGAGGGACTGACACCAAAACCTGACGTTTACCGCTGATGTTTTACATCCTGAAACATTTTCTCATATCAAACTCCACTGGAGCTGCTGGAAAAATACACCAAACTACTAAATAGAGCCAGGAATGCAAAGTACATCACCAATATCACGTTTTAAACACTCTTAAAGTCTTTTGGGTTGATTTTTCTTTTCATTTCCTTGATCAGCAATAATATTCCTCTACTCCTTACCGTGAAAGTTGAGTAATAGCAAGACAAATAGAGGAATAACAGTAAGAAAAAGAGTGATAAAGCAGCTGAGTCTGGTTGAATCAGGTGTATTTGCGGAGGTCTGGGTTTGGGCTCGGCATTCAGATCGATGTTCGCTGAGAGTCTGAGAGCTCCGGATCCTTTTGTTCGCCGGGAAAGCTTTGAATATTCTCGCTCTCTCTTGGCCTTTCATCTTTCATTTGGGCTCGGGGCATTGATTGAGCGAGCGGGGCGCCATTGACATCAAACCTGGCCACTGTCTCTCTCTCTCTCTCTCTCTCTCTCTCTCTCTCTCTTTTCTTTCTCCTTTCAGTTTCATTGAAGCGAGGATTTGCAGGTACTCCAGTCGCCGGGTTGCCAAGCTACAATGCAGGATTCACTTCAAAAGGCAGGATTATCTGTCGCTCATGTCAGACAGAAAATGTCCTTTTGGCGGATATGAAAGGAGGATTTATGGATTGAAACGTCGCTGATGAGCGAGACGTGTGTCTGAGAGGGTTCAGGGAGGCTGCTGGTTCAAAACCCCCCGGACAGGCCGGAAACATCATGTCTTCTTTAACAGCTGTTGTCCATCAAGCTGCCCTTGAGCACGGCACGGTAAATGGATGTAGTTGTATGAAAAAGTGCAAACCTTCCCTGAATAAAAAAAAAGGAGAATTCTGTATTCTGCTGCCTCTTCATGGAAACTGAAAGAGCTGCTCTCTTTTGGAGGATTCAAACTGGTTCTGAAGGCAGACTCCATCAGAAACTGTCAGAGGCGGGGACTCGGGTGGCATGACTTGGACTCGAGTCGCATGACTTGGACTCGAGTCAGACTTGAGTCTTGAGAAGTCACGTACTAGCTGTTTTACATCGTCCTGAAATTTTGGTATTTATTGTTTCTCCTCCATCGTGCCAATAAGTGTGACTGAGTTCAGAGGTGGGGACACGAGTCACATGACTTGGACTCGAGTCACATGACTTGGACTCGAGTCGCATGACTTGGACTCGAGTCACATGACTTGGACTCGAGTCGCATGACTTGGACTCGAGTCAGACTTGAGTCTTGAGAAGTCACGTACTAGCTGTTTTACATCGTCCTGAAATTTTGGTATTTATTGTTTCTCCTCCATCGTGCCAATAAAGTGTGACTGAGTTCAGAGGTGGGGACACGAGTCACATGACTTGGACTCGAGTCACATGACTTGGACTCGAGTCGCATGACTTGGACTCGAGTCAGACTTGAGTCTTGGGAAGTTTTAATTGCTTGAGCCTTGACTTGATGCGTGAAGAGAAGACTTGAGACTTGACTTGACTTGGGTTCTGGTGACTTGGGACTTGACTTGTACTTTGATGACTTTAAAAGGTTTCTAAAGTCTTGACAAAAGATCTTGTGGCCCTTCAGAATCCTGTGGGTGACATCACTCACTACTCCATCTGTTTCTACAGTCTGCGGTTCAAAAGCTGCAGACGACACATCAGCAACACGTCAGCCAAGTCGCTCACAGTGTAAAAAAGCCTGAAACATAAAGTAACACGTAGTTTCATGTCAGTTTTGAGTTGGAGGGCGAGTCGGTCCGTCTCTGACCCTGAATCAGCTCACGTATTCACACAGGCTTGAAAAATAAAAGCCCAGATGTTTCCTTCACCTCCATCAGCTTGATGAATCTGTTTGCGAGCGCGTCTTCATTAGGCTGCGGGGTTAAGCAAACTTTAACCAATCAAATTGCTCCCTTAATTGCACGCCTTATTGGAGGATCGATTATAATTAGACTTGCTTGATGGGAAGTTAATATGCATCAATTATGCAAGAGACAACAGAATAACAAAGATGAAACGCCGCTCACGCTGATTCCCCCGCCGCTGATTTGTTTGTTGTTGTTTGGTCTTTTATCAGCAGAGAAGAAGAAGACGAAGACAAAGAAGCAGGCTGGCCTCAATCTGTCTCGAGGAAAAACACACATTTGAATATTAAATACATTTTTAAAAAACTTTATTTATCCAGGGAGAGTTTGCTTAACATGTAGGCTGTTTCCCAGCACCGCCTTCTTCTGCTGCATCTATCTATCCTTCTCTATAATACTTATATTTCACTTTCATTTCATTTTATTTATTAATGTTGCACTTATTTAAACATGGTTACAAAGTGCTTCACAAAAATAAAATAAGAATAAAACATTCCTGACAGAATGCAGATATTATGAAAAAAGAGAAGCAATAATAGACAATAATAAACAATAAAATGTGGATATAAGAAACAATACAATATTTATAAATAGGCAATAATGATGTTTATTTATATAGTACCATTCATACATAGAATGCAACTCATTACATTAAATATATTGATTAAAACAATAAATGGATAAAAACAGGAAATGGGTTAAAACCATTACATTACATTAAAATTTCAAGCAAAATCAAATATAGTCCAGCATAGGAATGATGCTCTAGTCTATACCAATGACAGTAGCAATTCTAAAATTACAAAACTCATAAAATAACAAAGCAAACAATAAAACAGAAGAATAAGAAAACACTGGATAAAAGTGTAAAAGGCAATGTTAATTAAAAGCGAGTTACAAATAATTTTAAGAAAATGTATAACACTTTTTTTTTCAGCAATTTTAGCAATCCATTTTTATAAGGGATTGTTGGACAACAGGCAAACAAAAGACATTAATACACATAACAATTTAACCGTTTAGCCTAAAAACAATTCTGTCAAGAGGATAACGTAAGATCATAGTCAAATGATGTTAAAATAAATAAAAAATAAAACATAAAATTAAAATACCAGCATAAAGTACAAAGACAATATCAGAAACAGAAACAGAACAAAAACACAAATATACAGGTACAGCTAATACACAAATAATATTTTTTTTCCTTTAAGTGTAATAGTCAATGTGTATCCTACTTCCTTTCTTGTCAGCCCTACTGTCAAAACGTGTGTTTGTTCGGGACCAAGATATTTTAAAAAGGGATCCCAATATTTGAAGAACATAAAAGGTTTGTCTTTAAGAGATGCAGGAAAAGCTTGGGAATTAAACCCTTAATAACTTGACTACTGTCCACTGACTAACTGAGGGTCCTTTGCCGTTTATGCATAATAATAAGATGCATTTGCGAGCACAGTGTAAAAGTATTAAATACTACTATTTTGTTGTTTTATGCATGGTTGTTATGCAACCATGCATAAAACAGCAATAAAATTTCCCATTTTTTATAGTTTTTGATACAGAAGGAAAAAGTCGGGTCAGCATCCAGTAGCGGGTGAGGCGGCGACGAGTCGGAGACGTCAGGAGAGCGTGACGCCGGCCTGCTGCACACGTAGCTCCTCTCAGCTCCCGGTCCGGTTTCAGCAGGATCTGCGGCTCGGGGCTCCAGGTGAAAGCATGCGAATGAGACAGAGCCACAGTGTGAGAAAGCCTGCGGTCGACTTGACACGCTCCACAACATGGTGATAAGCACCGAGCATTCACACCGAGCCGGACCCATTACAGCCTCCTGACCACAGCTTCCTCCTGGGTCACTGCACTGTACAGCTGCAGGCACAGGGGACAACACTGAACACACACTGAACACACACTGAACACACTGAACACACTGAACACACACTGAACACACACTGAACACACACTGAACACACTGAACAACACACTGAACACACACTGAACACACACTGAACACACTGAACAACACACTGAACACACACTGAACACACACTGAACACACTGAACACACACTGAACACACACTGAACACACTGAACAACACACTGAACACACTGAACAACACACTGAACACACTGAACACACTGAACAACACACTGAACACACTGAACACACTGAACAACACATTGAACACACACTGAACACACTGAACAACACACTGAACACCACACTGAACACACACTGAACACCACACTGAACACACTGAACAACACACTGAACACCACACTGAACAACACACTGAACACACTGAACAACACACTGAACACCACACTGAACAACACACTGAACACCACACTGAACACACTGAACAACACACTGAACACACACTGAACAACACACTGAACACACACTGAACACACTGGACAACACACTGAACAACACACTGAACACACACTGAACACACACTGAACACACTGAACACCACACTGAACACACTGGACAACACACTGAACAACACACTGAACACACACTGAACACACTGAACACACTTAACAACACACTGAACACACACTGAACACACACTGAACACACTGAACAACACACTGAACACACTGAACAACACACTGAACAACACACTGAACACACTGAACACACTGAACACCACACTGAACATACTGGACAACACACTGAACAACACACTGAACACACACTGAACACACACTGAACACACACTGAACACACTGAACACACACTGAACACACTGAACACACACTGAACACACACTGAACACACTGAACACACACTGAACACACACTGAACACACACTGAACACACTGAACACCACACTGAACACACTGGACAACACACTGAACAACACACTGAACACACACTGAACACACACTGAACACACTGAACAACACACTGAACACACTGGACAACACACTGAACACACTGAACAACACACTGAACAACGCACTGGAACAACACACTGAACAACACACTGAACACACACTGAACACACACTGAACAACACACTGAACAACACACTGAACAACACACTGAACACACACTGATCACACACTGAACACACTGAACAACACACTGAACAACACACTGAACAACACACTGAACACACACTGAACAACACACTGAACAACACACTGAACAACACACTGGAACAACACACTGAACACACTGAACAACACACTGAACACACTGAACAACACACTGAACAACACACTGAACACACTGAACAACACACTGAACAACACACTGAACACACACTGAACAACACACTGAACACACACTGAACAACACTGAACAACACACTGAACACACACTGAACACACACTGAACAACACACTGGAACAACACACTGAACACACTGAACAACACACTGAACAACACACTGAACACACTGAACAACACACTGAACAACGCACTGAACAACGCACTGAACAACACACTGAACAACACACTGAACAACACACTGGAACAACACACTGAACACACTGAACAACACACTGAACAACACACTGAACACACTGAACAACACACTGAACAACACTGAACAACGCACTGAACAACGCACTGAACAACACACTGAACAACACACTGAACAACACACTGAACAACGCACTGAACAACGCACTGAACAACACACTGAACACACTGAACAACACACTGAACAACGCACTGAACAACACACTGAACACACACTGAACAGCACACTGAACAACACACTGAACACACACTGAACAACACACTGGAACAACACACTGAACACACTGAACAACACACTGAACACACACTGAACAACACACTGAACACACACTGAACAGCACACTGAACAACACACTGAACACACACTGAACACACTGAACAACACACTGAACACACACTGAACAACACACTGAACACACACTGAACAGCACACTGAACAACACACTGGAACAACACACTGAACACACTGAACAACACACTGAACACCACACTGAACACACTGAACAACGCACTGAACAACGCACTGAACAACGCACTGAACAACACACTGAACAACACACTGGAACAACGCACTGAACAACACACTGAACAACACTGAACACACACTGAACAACACACTGAACAACACACTGAACAACACACTGGAACAACGCACTGAACAACGCACTGAACAACACACTGAACAACACACTGAACAACACTGAACACACACTGAACAACACACTGAACAACACACTGAACAACACACTGGAACAACACACTGAACACACACTGAACAACACACTGAACAACACACTGAACACACACTGAACACACACTGGAACAACACACTGAACACACTGAACAACACACTGAACACCACACTGAACACACTGAACAACACACTGAACAACACACTGAACACACTGAACAACACACTGAACAACGCACTGAACAACACACTGAACACACACTGAACACACACTGAACAACACACTGAACAACACACTGAACAACACACTGAACAACACACTGGAACAACACACTGAACAACACACTGAACAACACACTGAACACACACTGAACAACACACTGAACAACACACTGAACACACACTGAACACACTGAACAACACACTGAACAACACACTGAACAACACACTGAACAACACACTGAACAACACACTGGAACAACACACTGAACAACACACTGAACACACACTGAACAACACACTGGAACAACACACTGAACAACACACTGAACACACACTGAACACACACTGAACACACTGAACAACACACTGAACACACTGAACAACACACTGGAACAACACACTGAACACACACTGAACAACACACTGAACACACACTGAACACACACTGAACACACTGAACAACACACTGGAACAACACACTGGAACAACACACTGAACACACACTGAACAACACACTGAACACACACTGAACACACACTGAACACACTGAACAACACACTGAAACACACTGGAACAACACACTGAACAACACTGAACACACACTGAACACACTGAACACACTGAACAACACACTGAACAACACACTGAACAACACACTGGAACAACACACTGAACACACACTGATCCCACTGGAACAACACACTGAACAACACACTGAACAACACACTGAACAACACACTGAACAACACACTGGAACAACACACTGAACACACACTGATCCCACTGGAACAACACACTGAACAACACACTGAACAACACACTGAACAACACACTGGAACAACACACTGAACAACGCACTGAACAACACACTGAACAACACACTGGAACAACACACTGAACAACACACTGAACACACACTGAACCCACTGGAACAACACACTGAACAACACACTGAACAACACACTGAACACACACTGAACCCACTGGAACAACACACTGAACAACACACTGAACAACACACTGAACAACACACTGAACAACACACTGGAACAACACACTGAACAACACACTGAACAACACACTGGAACAACACACTGGAACAACACACTGAACAACACACTGGAACAACACACTGAACAACACACTGAACAACACACTGAACAACACACTGAACAACGCACTGAACAACACACTGAACAACACACTGAACAACGCACAATGTGTGTGTGTGTGTGTGTGTGTGTGTGTGTGTGTGTGTGTTGGTCACAAATATAGCCCTGGCATTCCTGT
Organism: Centroberyx gerrardi; assembly: GCF_048128805.1. NCBI lineage: Eukaryota > Metazoa > Chordata > Actinopteri > Beryciformes > Berycidae > Centroberyx > Centroberyx gerrardi. Next base: position 2,453,906 of record NC_136017.1, read on the forward strand.
CTCCGGCCAACCAGATTACTGCCATCAAAAACGCCTGAGCAGTGCAAAGGTGTGAGTGTGAGTGTGAGTGTGTGTGTGTGTGTGTGTATGTGTGTGTGTGTTTGCGAGAGTAATCAAAGATAGCAGAATCAAAATCATGAAAGATCATGTATGATTTTTCTTGTCTAAGAAAGAACTGGAGTGGATTAAAACAGGAAAAAGCAACACTCTAGTCACAGAATATTGTCAGGGTGCTGTGACCTTTGACCTTTGACCTCCTTACTGTTGGCTGCTTGTAATACTGTTGATCTGGGAACTAAAAATGTAAATGTGTATAAAGAGTTCTCTTCCTCCAAGTTTGGAAAATGTCTGATTACACAAAATCTAAATAAATGCTGATACTTCATAAATGCTGATGGGCAGCTGAAGTCCCAAAATGGAAACTTTTTACAAACGTGGCACAACCACGCCTACAAAGTGCGATCATTCTATTCAATTTCTGTGAATTTTTCTTCTTTTAATCTTTTTATAACATATTTTAAACAAAATGTCTTTTAATATCATGTTGTGTGGGGCTTTTCTGGTTCAGTATATGTGTGTTTCAGTTCCTTCCTTTGATTACACTTGTTCTGCTTGCTCTTACCTTTGTTTTATTCCTTTATCTATTATCTGTATCCAATGTTTGATTGTTTTTAATTTACATTTTTTCTTCTTATTTTATTATAAAGCACCTTGTAACCTTAAGAAAGGTGCTATATAAATACAGTTTATTATTTTTATTATTATACATACTTGTGAAACAGACTATATATCCTGTTTATTTACTGTTACATTAACACATAAAAGTTGCATATTGCAGCTGTTAGATAATGTTTTTCCTCTCCAAAACTGGATGTATGGATGTTTACATTTAGCAGTGAAACTCAGTTATGATCCACTGATTCCAACAGGCATCAACCTTGAGCTGCAGCCAAGAGCCAGACAGGCGCCACACACACCGCCACACACTCCACCGCTGGTCCCTCGCCAGCCTCCATCACTCCACGCCGTGGTGTGTGTGTGTGTGTGTGTGTGTGTGTGCCAGCGCTGTCATCACCGCTCCAAACACACCACTCGATAACGCCGTCGCAGGGGAAGGAAAGCTTTTGCCAACAACACAGTATCTGATGTAACTGTCCCCCGCGCTATTAAACTAGAGTGATTGTGTAGAAGAAGAAGTGTGTGTGTCTGTGTGTGTGTGTGTGTGTGTGTGTGTGTGTGTGTGGTGGCAGGTAAGTCATTGGGTTTTCCATCAGGCTCCTCCCACCACAGATGCTTCATTGAATTCGTCCCCCAACACCTCCAGAAGGCTCAGCGCTAATCTCATTATTTAAAGTAATAATCTCTGACATTTTCATATCAATAAGTGTCTGTTTTGCTGCTGTGATCTCTATCTGTTTACTACAACACATTTTCTTCTTCGTCTTGACATTTGTGGAGTTTATTTACATAGCAGTTATCTCAAATCGGAGTTTGCAAAAGTCATAAAATCAAGGCAGAGTGAATTATATAGAAGGAGATTGAAAAAAAATGGTAAAACGCATTCAAATGGAAAGTTCTTAAATAACGTGAAAAACAACACAAGATTAAAAGAGGTCAAAATCAAAAACATTACATAAGTGCGAGTCTATAAAATGCCTTTTAACGTGATAACCTGCATTTCATAAAAATAAATCAAGAAAAATATCAACCCAAACCACAACCACGCCAAGGGTTGTTATAGTTTTGGATTTTTCATTAGTTTTTATTTTTACATAGTTTTCAATTTTTATTTGAATTTACATTTAGTTTTGGTAGTTTTAGTTAAATTTTTATTTAATTTCAGTTCTAGCTTTAGTATATTTAGTATTTGGTATTTTGTATATGTTTGAAACAGGTAGGCTAATACAAACAATAATACAATGTAATACAAACAACGAATCATATTTGTTTTATTTACATGAATTTTTACTATTCATTAAAAATAGCCAAATTCTTCTTCTTTTTCACCATGCACATAAACAAAGACCAAAACTAAAAACATTTCATCTATATCTTTAATTTTATTTAGTTTGACAAGTAGACAAGATAGATATGCTAATGCTATGCTAATGCTAATCAGACTAGCTGGACTACAGACTGTAAACTCTTCTTGGCAGTGAGCCGGATGCTGCTCATCCTCTCTACCTTTAACTTATTGTATCGTTTTCTGCTTCTCACCTCGATCAATATCTCACTCTGATTTGTTTGTTTTGTGACTTTGATGCTGCTGCAGCGACGGAGCGATTTCCCAGCGAGGATCATTAAACTTTCATCTCATCAATATCTGCAAATTCACGATTCCTGTGTTTGACGGTGAGATGCGGCAGGTTTCTTACTGTCATTGACGTATTTCTCTGTGTTCAGTTTAAGTGCAGACACACACACACACACACACACCTGCATAGACACACATACACACACATACAGATTAACGCAGGTACACACACACACACACTGTAATTTAGTTGGCTCTATTTCCAGGCCCTCTCTCGTGAACACAATGTACTTTCTTAAAGGGCGGGCGATGCTAATCATATCAGTGTGTGTATGTGTGTGTGTGTGAGTGTGTGTGTGTGTGTGTGTGTGTGAGGGTACAGCAGACGAGCGGTGAGGGATGTGGCTTCACCTTCTCCAGACTGAAAGGAGAAGTGGAATGAGGACACAACATGGCCGCCGTTTATGTTACGGCTGGCTTGAACAACAACACTCCCCAACCCCAAGCAAGGTCAAAGGTCAGTTCTGCTGCCACCAGAGATGTGGAAGAAGCAAGATGTCTCACTCTGCCACTTATAGATGGATTACGTGTAAAATGGTGATTAAAGTGCTGTAAAAAAGTTCCCCTTCACACGTTTATTCATTATCAGAGGTGAGGACTCACGGTTTTAACTGCTTGAGACTTGACTTGATGCATGAAGAGAAGACTTGAGACTTGACTTGACTTGGGTTCTGGTGACTTGGGACTCGACTCTGACTTGTACTTTGATGACTTGAAAAGGTTTCTAAAGTCTTGACTTGAGATCTTGTGTTTGTGTAAATGACTTAGATTGAAAGTGATGAGATTTGTTCCAGCGGACGACTGAATTTAAATTCTGTTTTCTGAATTTGTATGGAATGATTGAATTTATTGAAGTTGAAACTGATTATAGAAATCAAACTCATGATGCTCTTACCAAGTTTTTATCCTATTAAAACCATATTGCATTGAAAAGTCCTAGATATTTAGTTTTCTTTAAGATATTAAATTGATACTGGACTCTTGATTTGTTCTGACTTGACTTGCTGTTCTACATTTAGACTTGAGACTTGACATTAATGACATGGACTTGACTTGGACTGAACTTGGTAATCTACATTTAGACTTGGGACTCGAGCAAAGCTAACTTTGTCACACCTCTGTTCATTATTAATTTCTTCATCGACAAAAAACAATTCCTATTTCAAACGAGCATCAAAACTGAGGAAATGTTTATCAAATTTTGCTGTTTCCACTCAGCTCTTCTGATTCCATACGTCATAATTTTGTGAATAAACACTCGGATGGAAACCCGTCCACTTTGGACGAGTCTCTTTCTCTGTGTTCAGACGGAGGATATTTCATTATTTGTCCGGTAAGCCTCGGTTCACAGGTTCCCCTCCTCTTCCACCTGTGGATTATAATTAGGAGTCTTTGAAGAGAGGAGACACTCGTCAGTCGGGACATTTTCCTCGCCGCTGCGCTCCGGGTTTCTCTCCAGAGAAAAAGGACAGACGCTCACTCCGCTCTGCTGCTGCTTGACGGGCGAGCGAGCATAACGAGCTGCTCTCTCTCTCTTGCTTTATATATTGTAAGTCTCCAACTCCCTCTCTGTGTCCCTATTCTGCCTCTAGCTCTCTCCATCTCAGCCACATATCGCCTTCTGGAAGGATTTTTTGTACCACTGCGCAAAACCAGGTCCTTGGAAAGCCTGAAAAATTACAAATTACCTCAATTTAAAGCCTTGAAAAGTACTAAAATGTCTTAAATCATATTGTTTTAGCATGAAATGACAGGTTTATTTGTGCTCTTTTCCCAAATTTCCAAAAAAGTGGTAAATTTATATTAAATTTGGCTTTCTGAAACATGCAGATACTCTGATGATATTGGAAATACTTCTATCTATCTATCTATCTATCTATCTATCTATCTCCATTTTTTGCTACAAGTGATTCAGGTTTTCTCTTTTCGTTCTTTCTGTGCTCAGTTCATCCTTTCCTCAACTCTGACCGAGTGATGGGTTCATGTCTGTGAAAGGGTTTGCAGCTCACACACACACACACACACACACACACACACACACAGAGGTTGAGGCTAAGTGAGGCTGACAGCTTTACAGCATTACTTGGGTATATGAAGAGGCTCGATTTAAAGCCTCGCTGTCACATGTCCGCTGAGACTTTAATAGCAAGGAGGCGATATGGGAGTGTGTGTGTGTGTGTGTGTGTGGGGAAGGGGGGTTCATCATCTAAGCACCAATGACCTCAGTCTGCTCTCTAATAGAGTTTAAAGGTGCTGCGTGTATCATTTTTAAACGTCAGTATATCATTGTCAGATTAATAGTGATATCTTGGTCTAATGACTGTAAACCAATCACAGCATGGTGGAGCTGATTGGTCTCAAACAAACACAAACATTGGTATCAAAACAATATTTCCCATAAGCCCCGTTGCTCTGCCGGCTGTGGCTTGTAAACACAACTTTCAAAGTCGACCCCCAGCTCCTCCCAGCTCAACAAGACGTGAAGCCACGCCCCCTGAAGCCACGCCTCCCTGAAGCCACGCCCCCCCCGAACCCTGCTGCCAGAACGATGCAAAACAGTAAATAACAAAGTACGAACAAATTACAGCGAGGTGACAGACAGGCTCGTTCCAAAACAAGAGTGAATCTGGCTTTCACCCATTGGAGAGTATTGAAGGAGAGGATGGGGATGAAGAGACTGTTTTCTATTGGACAGGTAGCTGTCGGTTAGCTTAGCTAGCTAGGTATCAGCTTTTCTACTACAAAGAAGCTATGCTAACGGTAGCTAGCTGCCAGCTCATGATAAACACTCGCTCTGACCAGAACTCCAGTTCCTCTGTATCAGAGTTCAGCCAGCGAGACTTTTAGATATAAAAGGACTCAGCAGTGGTTTTGGTTGCAGGCGGACACACCTGCTGTCAAAAGGTCGACGCCCAGAAACTGTGTGTGACATGTGTGTGTGTGTGTGTGTGTGTGTCTGCAACACACTAGGCCAGAAGTAATGATGGAGTAGGATCATTTCTGGATGAGTTTGTGCTGTTTCAAGGGGAACATCCTGCTCAGTAGTAGTACATAAAGTGATGCTTTTCTTATAATATAATTGTTTTTGGTGAATATTTGTTTGCCTATTGATAATACTGATAATCATCAACAGGTCATAGTTTATTTCTCAACACCCTACTGTGTCCATAGGTGCAGTTTGAAATGACAGGAGGAATATACACAATATATATATTCCACAGTCGAGGTGAACTCTCCTGTGCCTGTTGAACACAAACTAATTATAAAACACAGAGTCCTACATTACCCTAAAGTGCATTTCATTTAATAAAACAGAGTGGAACAATTTGGCGTTGTGCCAGACAAACATTCTGCGGTAACGTCTTTCCTTTCTAAAATTGGCCCCACCAGACAGAAGCAGCGTTCCCTGCCTTTCCAACACTGAGCATCATGATCGTCTCACCTGCTGCAGAGGAACACGCCTCTGTTTTAGAAGCCGCCACCATTTTCTCTGGCGACAGTTCTGCACCACGGCGTGGGAAATTAAACCACCAACAACCAAAATAAGAGGAAAAGAACATTACTATGCTTGTTTCCCCATTGTATTTGTTATTAATGGACAATACATTAAATTGCGTGTTAAATTTGGTGCGTAAACACACTGTTTTCTCCGCCTAGTTCACAGTTTGAAAAGATGCTAAAAAGTGAAGAGAGCGGACAGCGGGGTGTTTCTGTGGTAACGGATCAGCCATCTCTACTTACCTGTGGTGACATCACTGATGGAGGCGTGGCCAGACGTTTCAGCCTATAGAGAGCAGAGCAACAACCATTTTCTGACCCTAGAACTTAATTTGAAAAATGTTGAAATGAAGATTCACATGCCATATAACCATGTTTACAGCTAAAAAAAAAATGTGATTTAGTGCTGATTGGCTCTTTAAAGGGTCTATGTGTAATTTCTGGTCCAGTGCTGGCCTCTATCGTTCAGCGTTGTCATGACAACAACACTCTGCCCTCCGCAGAGCGAGACCATCATCAGCATGGTGGGCAGGTTGGACTGTTTCACATCAACAACAATGAACTTTCTGTCATGTTTTACCCAGTTAGACCATTTTTTTTTTGTTTTGGAACATATGGAAGGTAAGGAGTCGCTATTTTGTGTGTGAAGTCACATCACTTCACTGTTAAAATTCGAAATGTTTGGAGGATTATATACATGCCGAATTTACCAGAACATCCTACCGATTAGTAATAAAGTAATAAATTGTATTTTCCAATGTGTGTTTTTTGCCGATAAGCAAGGCAAAAATAAATTTCCAGATTTTTGAAGGGACCTTGGTGTGGTAGGATGGTCTTCAGCCTCGGCCCACTCCTGTGTTTTTGAACGCAGAAATATCTCATCAATCAATCACTCACTTTGTTTCACACACTGCCATTCAGGAACCTGCTGATATTTACTAGTGATGGGACGATATATCAAAATTTAATATATCGCGATACAAAACTGTGTCAGCTCCATGTTATTCTGCTGTAGTAATCACTAATGAGACTCTTGACCATCACAGTTTCACATGCTCTCCATCCAAATTATATTATTGTCAATTTGTAATGACATTTTTAAATTGTTGTTTACATTCTAGCAGCCAATGGCATCGCTGGAAAGATTTGAGTCTCAGAAATAAACAGAATTCTGCACAGTCAGACTTTGTCGTCACTGAACTTTTATTGATCACATCGTATCCTGGTTGTATTGAATCCTGAACCTCAGATCGCGTATCGAATCGTACCGTGAGATAAGCAGATCGTCCCATCACTCATATTTACGAGTCATATTTCTGCTTCAGGAAAGCAGAAATATTACACATTTAACCTTTAAAACATGAAAGTGAGGTTGTGGTCGCTTCTCAAATCTCCAAACCTCCAAGTCATTTGCCAGGAAAAGAAATTATTTTCGTAGTGAAGCCTCTGTCCTCATTACATAATCCGGTTTTGGACGGACATGTTGTTACTGAGAGCGACTCGACCTCGTCCCCCTTCTCAAAATAAGACCCGGCCTCGAGTCACGCTGCTGGACGCCCCAACCACCGATGAGCTAATTCCTACACACTGGACTCTGCAACAGAGGCTGCTAGGAATAATATTTAGTGATCAGAGAGCAGGGGATTGGCCGATGGTGATGTAATGGTACCTGATGAATGCACTCGCCCCCCCCCCCCCCCCCCCATCCTCCTCCTCCTCCTCCTCCTCCTCCTCCAGGCAGCCAGCCAGACAGTATGAGCTCATGTGTCCTTGGGAAACAGAGGGGGGCGGGGGGGGCGTGTTTCATTCTTAAGTAGCCCCTTGACAAATGGAATGGGACTGGGCCCGTTTTCTTTTCTTTTTTTTTTTTTCATAACACTTCAGAGAATAAGAGCGCTGATCTGCTGGGCTGCATTTGCATTTACGTGCCAGGCAGCAGTTCAGCAGCAGAGTAGAATAGATACACTCACTGGCCAAAATAATGGGAACAGCAAGTTTCCATAAAACATAAAAGAGCTGTCACGTGTTTGTTAAGCAAAATAAAACATTAAAGAGCTGTCACGTGTTTGTTAAACCTGCAATAAGCGATTTCAGACCCTGTAACCAGTCCTGAAACGAGTGTGTGCCATGTGGAGCTGCAGATGTGTTGTTGTTTTCACCTCTTTCCTAAAGCTTGTTGTCAAAGTCGACCCGAGTAACGGCAAATCGAACATTTTCAACTAGTAAACTTGCTACCTGCCTCTTCACCTGTCACTGTGGGTCATGTGACCTTCAGCGGGAGAAAAATCTGGCAAAGCGAGACTGGTAACCGGAGATATTTCTCTGTAGGTACGTTTATTTTAGCCGTTAGCCTTCATGCACGGTTTGTCCTTAAGGGCTTCCGTCGCCCAGTGGCTTTGCTGTGTGTTTACAAATGTGTTGTGGTTTCTGTCGCCCTCTAGTGGCCAGAAAAAATCACTTAGTGTAGCTTTAAGCAAAATAAAACATTAGAGCTGTCACGTGTCTGTTAGGCAAAATAAAAAAATAAAAGAGCTGTCACGTGTTTGTTGAGCAAAACCTGCAGCCTGTTCTTCATCTGATTATCTTTCCTGTTTTGTGACTTTCAATTCATGTGCAACTTTTAGATTATGGCTCGGTTTTTCAATGAACATGACAATGAATCTTTTTTTTTTTTTTTTAAGATGATTTTTTGGGTATTTTTGCCTTTAATTGACAGTTCAAAAAACCCAGGATGTCGCGTTTACATGCATACGCGCCTTACGCCCCCACAATTAATCATTGACTGGTAATCATATTATTATCAAATAGTAATGCTATTTTACTATTCTTATTGTTTCTACTGTTATTTATTGCCTACTTTACCTTCTATTTGCATGCTTATAGACTTTTGTCAAATATCACATTATATATGGCAACGTATTTTCTTATTTCTTTAAATTTTATGCTATGTTAGGTGTCACTTTTTTAAAAGGTGTATGTGTGTGTGTGTGTGTGTGTGTGTGTGGGGGGGTGGATCCATAATAGAATGTTTTTCACAGTAAAAAAAAGTTAGAATTGCACTATTTGTTGTTTTGGCAAAGTTTTATTGAGAAAAAATTTGCTTCTGAAACAGACCAATCAGAACACAGACAGTTTGTGATGTAGAAATCGGACTTTGCTGGAGTAAACCAATTATCTTACGTTTGGAGCAGGTGGAGTGGGCGGAGCCTCTAGCACTGCCAGCCAATCAGAGCAGTGGCTCTCTCTGGCAGCTGGAAACGCCTCCAAAACAAACTGTAGCTTTTTAGGTGAGAGAGGCGCTTAGAATAAATTAATAAAAACATTTATACATCATTTCCACTTAAAAAAAAACTTCCCAGGTGTGTTTCATGTATTAAAGGTAATGATATAAGATTGTAAGAAAATGTAATAATACCTCTCCTTTAAATGATGAATACCTCATTTTGGAACCAAACTCTTCACATATTCCTGTGATTCAAGAAGATGATCATGTATGATGAAAAGAAATAAGAATAAAAACCAGGGAGAATTGTTTTTTCATCCCTGGTCAGCTCCCATAGCTGTACAAAGTGACACATGCACTGTATGTGTAAATGAAACAAGTAGAAGTGGTTTCAGAATTAAAAAGTCAAACAGTATATCTGTGGTTTGGGCGGCTGTGTGAATAAAACCTGAATAAAGCTTGAATAAAACTGAATGAAAAAATTGAAATGAACCCTGATCTGTTATTCATTTACATTTCCAAATCATTTGGCACTTTAAAATCCTGTTCCTCTGCACCTGTGCATGTCATCTCATCACATTTGTATTGTTGCATGAGTTTACTGTTGTCAAATGCTTGTCTACCAATTAATTTCTTAATTTTCTCGGGCTTAAATAAATCCTTTACCCTTCCCTCTTCCTCTTCATTTCCCCTCCATGACTACAAACAGATAAAATTTCTGAATTCACCTGTAAAACCATTTTTCTGACCCAAAATTCATGAACCTGCCATACTAATTAATCTACTTACATACACTCTGTATTTTGAATAGGCTAGTGTGTGATCAATAGTGTAAATCAATGGGATTAAAGCAGAACAAATTATTATAGAAGTTGGACAATCAACTTTCATAATGAGCCACTGTTGAATAAAGTGACACCTAATTCTACAAAATGAATGATAATGCATTTTAAAAGAAATAGCACAACTTTTTTTAAAGGACGGGGTGTAACTTAAGTCTTTGGTTGACAAAATATAATAATAATAATAACAACACTTTTACAGACTGGTGTTCTCCATATTTGAGATACTGAATGATGAACTTCAGGTAATGACTGTTCCCCAAAACTGATATTTCAAATTCAATTTAAAAAGATCAACCTTATAAATGCAACAGCACTTTCCCAGCTTTTATTCTACTGAGACACAGTCATGGCATTCAAATGATAAACCTATTACAGCTTATTTATCATGTATTAGATTGGGGCAATGCTGTATATGGCACAATATTTTGTTAAACACTGAACTCTAGTGGTTTATTATGATTATTGCAACGTCCCCAGATCACAAAGTAGGCCTGTAATCAAAATATATTTCAGCTCAACCACATTCACTATAAAAACCTATTGAAAATAAGAATAGGATTCAGTTTCATCACTTATAAAACCTGTAATATTTTAGTTTAGAACAGAAAAGAATAGAACTTTATTATCCAACCTACAGGCTGTAAATGTGTCTTCCGTCTCACCTCAGACTCAGGAAAAACATCAGTTAAAAGTAAACTACACACATAATACTGCAACAATACAGACACAAGTGAGGTTTTAATTCATGTATGACATTCAGTATATTTTGGACTCTGACTGATGGAGGACAGAATAAATTACTGACACCAAGTGGCCAATTTCAGTCTAGCACCTGACTGTTACTGAGCTGCTGGGTTGGAGCCATAGACTGTAAAAAAACAAAGAAAAAAAAGAAAAAGGTTGGAGCTAAAGGTGAAGAACTGAGTACATGAAGGATATTGGTTTGGCAGCTGAGAAGTTAGAAAAAGATAAGTCTATAATTTGCTTAATTGGGGCTTTTAATGACAAGTCTGTAAGTTTAACAGAGGGTAAATAACCCAAAATGTCACCCTTAACCAGGGAAAAACTGCAGTACATCCCTACCTTCATCCTAAAATATATCAAAAATATCCAACTTAAGTAGAAGTGTCGTTACATTACTGCCGTTTCAATTAACTTCTACCCAAACACACATTTTGCAGCCAAGCTTTCTTCAAACCTACATAACTTTATTTGAAATTCTACTCCAGATCCCAAGATTTCCAAAGACACCAAACATGTCAGGCTGAATTACAGAGAAATGTGTAGAAAATGAAGCACAGCACATTTTAAATAAAAAATGGCGTCTTGTGTTTGAATATTTCTCTCAGTATAACTGCAGCTTCAGTGAAGCGTTGGAACAGCAGATACACAATATGGATGAGACGTTGTACAATATGGACAAAATGTTTTTTCTAACTTTGAAGCTACTTTTAAAGGGGGAAACTCGGGGTGTGAGGGGTTAAGTTGAGCTAAAATTACTGCTGTAAAAATCTACTTAAGTAAAGCTCATTTAAAATGAACTCAGAGTAAAAGTTACGATCTTTTCCATCGAGAGGACAGAGTTCAAACTAGATTCTTTTAACTTTAATCCCAGCAGGAAAAACTTTACAAAATAATGTGAATGGCTCCACATTTGAGCAGTTTCTGTTGCTTATGGAGAAACTACAAAGCTTGTCCTCTGCAGTGGATGGGGTTTCAAGCGTATAAGTCCAATACTTCAGTCAAAACATACCGAAGTAAAAGTTAAAATTACTGATTTCAAAAAATACTCCATAAAGGACAATTACATGAAAGCTACTCAATTACAGTAACAAGATTAACTGTAAATTAGTTCAACCGTTGCTCCTAAAGGTGCCATACTGTTCAGTTTTCATGGTTTTGTTTCCAGATACATTATGGCTCAGGACTAAAATAATGTTCGTCTTTATAGCATTTATGGATAAGATATGAAATCTAAGCTTCATAAGCTTTGACTTTTAATACACACACAAATCAATTATTGTTGTTTGCCTTTATGGGTCAAAACTTCTCTGAAAACAGTCAGAATTGAAAAAGTTTGGTTCTCTCAGTCATCTCCAGTTCCGTTTTTTAATTTTTTTTATTGCATTTTATGGTATTAACAGAGTAAAAAAGTAACAAGCTCATTCATCAAATGACGTCCTCAAAACATACAAAAGGCACAAAGTGCAAAGACAACACCAGAAGCAACCAAGACAGGAAGAAAAAAATAAAAGTTGCAGTTAAAAAGAGGTTGAGCTGCTCAGCAGCTGAATCAGGTTGACACTGATTGTGAGGATTGTTTGAAGTTTTTCCAAGATCCTAAAGTTTCCATTTTCTTCCTGTTTAAAAAGATTTAAAGATTTGAAGAGTTTCCTTTCCAAGATCAGATCTCCAGTGTTGGAACAAGATGACTCTTAGAAAATGATTGAGACACAAAAAGGAACCAAATGATGGAGCTTCTGGAAGTAAAACAGGTAACAGAAGTTATTGGCTGATAAAATAACACATTTTAAAAACTGGATCTTCTATATTTTATAGGCACTGAACTTGAAAAAATGGTATTTCTTTTCCAAAATGGATATAATGTAATGTGATGCAGTGCTAAAACTGGTTGTTTTTGGCATTACACTTTGGAGCTAATGTCCCAGCCTCCAGCCGCAAATTTAATTGGGAGCAGACGATTTTTTTATTTTTTTTTAGCAGTTTGCAAGGTTGTTAAATGTGCAGGTAACTAATCTCTACTTCTTTATGTTCTGTTTTATTTCCTTTGTATTGTTTCATCCTTGTTTTACATCATCTTATATGATATTCTGTGTTATGAGCTGTTTATTGTTCTTTTAAATTTCTCATCTGTAAAGTGTGTTGGGACTCGTGCACTTTAAATAAATAAAACTTGAACTTGAACCAGTCACTGCTGCAGTGCTGGTTAAGAGAAAAACATATTTGTAGTTTTTTGTTGACATAATTTCTGGTTCATGTGGGCAGAATAAATCTTTTGCCATCCAACTAAAACTTCATAATTGTAAAAGACGTCTATGCCAAAACATTAAATATATACTATTAAATATATACTATATGTATCAATTTTGGGGGGAAATGGTTAAATTGTCATAACACGTTTGTATTTGTGTCCATAATCAACATAATTCTGATCAGGTGAAAGGATTTTTTGTTCTTTTCACCTGTTTATGTTGCTTCATTTTAACTTTTACTAGATATTTTGGTTTAGAGTAAAACTCTAAACAACTACTGCAGTTTATTGTACTGTACATTATCATTGTACACTGCAAAATATGGCAAACTGTCCAGTGATGTTCTCTTGTCTCCAGACCTATCAGCTTATTTCATGATATTTTTAGTCAAATTCTCTCACTGCACTGGCAGATAATCTGCTGGTTTCAGTAAATTTCACTTGATTCATGCCAATATGACTTCTTCTTTCAAGAAATCATCATAAAACAATGAAGAAAATCTGGAAACAAGAAACTTTCTCCAAGACAATTTCACTTTTACCAAGAAAATGTCCTGAAACAAGTTACATTCTCCTGGAAAAAAAAAGTCACATTTGTGGAAACCGGTAAAAATATCTGCCAGTGCAGTGAGATGATTTCATTAAAAACATCCTAAAATGAGCTTGATAAGTCTGTTTGTCAGTTTTTGCAGAGTACGTGTCTTCTTCAGATGGTTGAAACCCTGAAGTATCTCGTGTCTGAACAGAAACCTCGCCCCCAGCCTGGTGTAAAACTCCTGATGAAGCCTGTGATGTGATGGATGGGAGGCGGTGGGAATTGATCGGTCTGGACTCGGAGTGTGTGATGTGGAAGCTGATCTCTCTATCCGCCTCTGTCTGTCTGCAGGTTCTTCTGAGGGAAGTGAGATCTGACAGACGGCTTCGCTCCGCTGCACCGGCCAGCTCCAAAGAACAGCAGAAGAAGAAGAACAGGTAAACCCCAATACCTTATTTTTCCTCGAGAACTACAAGCATCTTCACCCAGGTGTGCTTCGTTAGAAAACACCAGAATGAAAAGATTTAGTTGTATACAGTGATGATGTTGTGAATAAAAAGGAGGCTGAACTCTGACCTTCAGTTGGTGATCATCATAACAGCCATCAATATTAGCAAAAACCTGTGAAATATTTTCAGAAAAGCACTAATTCATGCTCTTATTTCCCTTAAAAGACTTATCTTCATATAAATTACATCAGTTTAATGATACTTAATGATGAATTTATGCCATCAAAAGGTGGGTAAACTGTTATTCATGCAAATAAAAAGATGGATAAATTGAATTTGAACAATATAGTACGTGATGTACAATAAAGGCCAAGCATGGTTTCCAGAAAATTATTTTCTCAAGTGTTGTAAACCGTGATGTAGTTTTGAAAGCCTACAGAGAGCTTTCAGGTAAAGTAACGCCTCCTCTGGCGGCCATCTTGGAGGTCCTCAGCTCTGTGAACAGCTGACTGTGTTTCTGTCGTCTCAACAGAATTGAACAGACGGTTAATTTCTGTCTGTTTCTGACTGAACTGATCATTTCATCACTGATCCATCTGATTGATTTAGTGTTTAGATAATGTCAGCTTGTTAGCTAGCTAACCATAGTATCTGGTCAGCTAACATCACTGTCTTGTTGTTAACACATCTGATTAGCACGCTAGCTAACGTATCTAGTAGCAGCTAGCGTTAGCATGTTCACATTAACATCAGTGTGTTTGCTGGCTAGTTAGCTAGCTAACAGTTTGTTCAGGTTAACTGAGCTGACTCTTCTCAAGCTACAACTCAGAGTGTTTTGGAGTAGAGACTAGGGCTAAAGACAAGACAGTTTACTGTGTCACAGTAACCAAATCCACCTTATCACACTATTCACTTTTACTGAGAACGTTACTGAATGGATCTACAGCCACACCACAACAAGCTGACTCAGCTGCTCTCTGTTTCTAGCTGCTTGTACAGATTTACACTTTATTAACTAACACACAGTTCTACAGTGTTCCTCCATCATGGAGACAGCTGGCTGCTGGGAGATTTGTGACATCACTGCAGACCCTCTATACAGGAGTGATGTAGTTTGGTATTGCACAGGTTCAGAGGAGTGAGGCGTCACCCTGACTGACCTGAATTTGTCTCTTTATAACCACGACTTCATGGTCACAAGGCCGCAAAATATGGTCGTCTTTTCCTTGTCGCCCTATAATGAAAATGATGGGCTAAAAAAAACAGACTACCCGTCCCGAGATGTCGTTTTTGAGCGGCGCATTATACATGTAATAACAGTTTAAGGATACAATCCATCAACGCTGTCCCGCGTCGCGTCGGCAAAAAAAAAAAAAAAAAAAAGTTGATCCGTCTCCCCGGGTCATCGTTTTTCAGCGTATTAGATGACAAATAATTGGTCATTCATCAATAACAATAGATGAAAGCTGAAATGATTTATTGCCTTTTTTTGTGATGATGATGGAGCTGGCTGGTCAGTCAAGCAGAGAGAGAGAGAGAGGAGGAGAGGGAGGAGGAGGGGAAGGAGAGAGGAAGGCAAAAGGTAGGACAGAGGATGGAGAGAAAGGGAAGGAGGGAGGAAGAGGAAAAGGGTGAGGGAAGGAGATGGTGAAAGGGAAGGAGAGGAAGGAGGGAAAGAGGTGAGGAAGGAAAGGAGGGGGGACGATAGAGGAGAGGGAGGAAGGAAAGGAGATGGAGGAAGGAAACGGAGGAAGGAGGGAGAGGGGGGAAAGAAGGAAAGAGGAGAGGAGGAAAGGAGGTAGAGAGAGGGGGAGGAGGGAAGGAAAAAAGGACAGGGAGGAAGGAAAGGAGGAAGAGAGAGGGAAGGAAGGAAAGAGGTTGGAGAGAGGGAACAAGGGAAGGAAAGAAGGAGGGAGAGGAAGGAAAGAGGAAAGGGAGGAAAGGAGGCAGAGGGGGAGGTTGGGAAGGAAGGGAGGGAGAAGGAAGGAAAGAGTGGAGGGAAGAGGGAAAGGAGGGGGAGGAAAGAGGAGGAAGGAAAGGAGAGAGGAAGAGGAGGGGAGAGGAAGGAAAGAGGAGAGGGTGGAAGGAAAGGAGGGAGGGGGGAGGAAGGAAGGAAAGGTGGATGAGAGGGAAAATGGGGGAGAGAAAAGAGGGGGGAAGAAAGAGGAATGAAAAATGTAGGGGGGCGATAGACAGGGAAAGGGAGTGAGAAAGGAGAAATCGGGGAGAGAGGGAGAAGAGATAGGAGGTAGAGAAAGGGGGATAGAGAGAGAGAGAGTGAGAGAAAGGAAAAGAGGGAGGAAAGAATGGGGGGAAGAGACAGAAGACGAGTGGAATGGTCAGTCTGAGAGTCTGAAGTCTCTCAGTAATTTTCTTGGTCTATCTCAACCTCCAACAAGGTGCCTCATGGGATTGCTGACAGGTGATTGGTGGGATGGGTTCCTCATGAGCGGTAGACCGATACCGACACACACACACCTACACACACACACACACACACACACACACACACACACACACACACACAATACACTCTCCTACCCAGCCTGGCGTTGAAGTGAATTTGTTCTTTCTAGTGATTTGAAGATTAATGAGGAGGAAGATAAGTTATTATTGGAGAAGAAAGCAATAGCTACAGAATATAACAACAGAAGAAGAAGAACTGGGTAGTTGGCATGAGCAGCGATAGCCACCATGACTGAACAGACAAAGAAAAGAGAAAATCAAACTGCAGCAACAAGAAATAACACCAAATTAAAACAAGTGATGGTACGTTTTAAAATATAGTAGGTAACTTAAACCCTTGGCTGAGAAAATAACACTTTTTCAGACTGGATCCTGTAGATTTTAGAGGAATGATAAAGTACAGGCAATATTGTTTTTTTTGTGGCATTTTGGAGGTGAAAGCTTCAACATTTATTCTGATTTTCTTTTAATTCAGCGTGTTGCATTGTTTTACTTCAGCCTTGACCTGCTTTTGTATTCCCGTCTGTCCTATGTCAACATTAAGTCCACAATTTCATCCTTCTTTTTCGCTTGCCTGCACACTTTGATTTTTTCTGTTCTGAACTCAACTCAGTTAAACTCTAATGGGTAGAACCTGGGCTTCGCTTAGTGTCTATTTCTCTGCCTGCCTCTCCGTCTCTCCTTTCAGACAAACCAACACAACAAACACCGTCTCCTATTGCAGCATCCCTTCTTCAAAGCACACCGTCCCAAGCCACCGAATACCTCTTCCAGTTATTTAGTTCCGGCCGGTCTGCCATTGACCACCTATCAAGTCATGATGGATCACTCCGACCTGATAATCCTGCACAGCTGCAAGATGCGAACGCGCTGCAATCCCTTATTGATCGGCGCAGTGGAACGCAGATCCCTGTCTGATTACCACCTTGTTGCACTCCTGACAGCAGCCCCTCCATCTTCTGCTATCAGAGCTATTTCTCTTAAGGTGCGACTGTTTTGTCGGCCGAGTGTCGGTGTAGACCTGCTCTTGCATCCTGGGAGCGTCATGATAGGGTTTGGGGGGGATGTGCAGGGTCAGAAAGGACAAAAACGCCCTTTAAAGTTCATAAAATGTCTGTGAAATTAAAAATAATGAGGTAAAAAATGCCCCCAATAATTAGGAGTGCCCGTTTTTGGTCCATTTAACATTTTTTGTCATATGCGAATGCAACTAAAGTCCACCCATGGGCCACTGTAGGTGATTCAACCAAGTGAATCTTTCCAGTGCATTCTGGGAGAGAAAAATGGAGCAGTGTTTTTGATGAGAAAACAACAGAGTACACAGCCTGAAGCAGTAGAAAATGTTGGCACCATGTAGCCAGCAGTTGGAGAAAATACAGACCAAGACGGACTGGTTGGGGACAGACAGTCTTCTGTAAGGCCTGACGCCAGTTTCCAGCAGAGAGGAAGAAGTAAAACAAAACCTTAGTGGTACTAATTGAGTGTTTTATTTCCCAATATACAATGCATATGTATTATGTCGTTCAGTCAATTCAATAAAACTGGCCAAAGGAGGACCAAAATGCACCTAAGATTCAGTTCAAGGGGTCAGAAATGCCCTCTGGAAAACAAAACATTACCCTGGAGATTTGGATTACATTTAAAGGGTTTGGAAGAATGTAATTTCTAAGACACTGGTAACCAGGATGGGATGGGATTTCCACCTGCCAAATGCTGGTAAATCTGGCTGTGGTCTTTGGCAGGTATCAGTGAATGATGGCAGACATCACTTGGAGGTCCTGTTCTATGTTAAAAATCTAGTTTTCTGGTAAAATGGTGAAAGTGTGCTGGCCACCAAACTGTATGCTGGGAAATGCCGTCCTGTCAAGTTCACCGTCTACCAGCCAGGGAACCATCCAGAATCTTTTCTAATTTGAAAATCAACTTGGCTGGTAAAATTGTAAAAGAGGATGCTCAGTTTTGGAATAATATACATTTTAACTATTTAGCTGACATACAGAGTGACTTGAAATGAGCAGGTTGGGAATTCAGGACGGACAGGCGTTGACTTTTTAACCACTAGGCCATCAACCCAAAGAAAGAACTCCATAACCTACATTTTGTACTGATAATTTGAAAAAGCTGGTTGTTTGACATGCATTTTGTTTTCATAATTACCCGCTGCCACTATTGGCAGACAATACTAATGTCCAACTCAGCAGAAACTTCCACAACAAACCCAATTTGCGCCTTCCTGACTCTTTATGATCAGAGTAACAATGACCAACTTCTGTTCCGGTAGTTTCTCAATTTTCATTCTGGTTGTTGTCATTGTAAACTGTCAGCTGCCGTGAAACACCACCCCCTTTTTCCTTGTGATTAGCAGCCCACATCATGCGTTTTTCCCTCGAAAAAGTTGGAACTTTTCTCAACTTTAGAAAGCGCTCTGCTCTGCCTAAGGCCATGATCAGAGAGGAGGCTTTTTATCTCCTGCTCAAACGCAAAGGCAGCAAAGAGCGTCTCACCATTCCGGTTGCGGTACAACACCAAAGTATAACAACTTGCAAACTATCTAATTGGTGTTAGATAGCTATCCTGAAGTAACAAAGGGGATAAGGGGATTGTTGAAAATAAAAATGAGCAAGAGAAAGTTGGCGATTGCTCTGCTTGCTCTTGAAGAAAAGGATGAGGAGCCCATTCTGAAACAGAGGATATATGGGTACATCCTCATATATACTCAAGTTCTCTTCATTGTAGCTGTCTAATAAGGCCTGATTTAGATATGGGACGCCAGGTAATGCAATTAACAACCTGGTAGTATGGAAAACCAGCAGGACTCTGGGTCCTGAGGACTGGAGTTGGGGACCAGTGGCCTAGATGGAGCCTGTTTTCACCTGACAGTGGAGCGGTTCGACCGGCTGGTTCGGCTTGTGCAACCAGGCGATTCTTTCCAGTGCATTCTGGGCAAGAAAAATGGAGCGGTGCGACCACTCAGTCGTCCAGAGGGTGACACTGAAGTAATGCGCAGCTAAAGTTGAGACATCTCCAACTTCCACCGTGTCCAGAATGGCAGGTGCACGGTTTGGAAGAGACCAAACCATTGAAAATGACTGGGAAGGAAAAAGGTGCAGAAATATTCAAAAAAGCGTCCAATGTGACCATGGCTGAAAGACAGCTCAAGACACCGGTGCCATTCCAGAGCGCTCCCCATTTGCTTTCATGAGACAAAAAAAAGGGGAAAAGCCCTGGCAGCTTCAAAAAAGTGGAATCCTGTGAACGCACCCTTAGTTTTCTGTCCCGGATAGTGGAACGGCGAGCCCGCCTCCGTCCGTCTCGAGGCCTTTCCTCGTCACCGTCACGGCAACCGCTTCATCTGAGCCGAGCGCTCGGCCAGCCGGTCGGCCGGCGGAGTCGATTGCGGCTATCAGAAGTCCTAATCTCTGTATTTATCTGTCCAGTAGCGCCGCTGGCAGGTCCTCAGTCACGGAACAAACCGGATCCACGGCTTGCCAACCGTCCTCCTCGAATCAATAGATCCGGTTACAGTAAGGGAGCCGTTTATCTCGTCATCTCGGGAGGAAACGCGGCCAGACTCGCTCAGTCACTCTCTCATTGCATTCTGGGAAAGCTGACAGACGTTGGGAGAATGGGACGAGAGTTGTTACACATGTAGGTAGAGGTCCAAGTCTAAGGATGAGTGATGGAGGATTGTTTTACTGCCATGATGGTGAGAGGCTGTTGGCAAACGGTGCAATCTGAGAGGTGTCGCTTGCCTGCCTTCCTCTTTCCTTCCTTGTTTCCTTCCCTCTTTCCTTCCTATCCTTTCCTTCCCTCTCTGCCAGTGTGCAGTGTTGTTAAGACTCTTTCTTTCCTTCCTTCCTTCCTATGTTGAAAGAACGTCCTGTACTTCAGTGTCACCTTCCTTTCTTCCACCTACCTGCCCTTTGTCCTTCCTTCTTTCCTCCCCTTTCTTCCACCTACCTTCCTAGTGTCCTTCCTTCCTCCTTTCCTTCCTCCCCTCTTTCCTCTGACTTTCCTCCCTTCATTCCTGTCTTTATCCTTCCTTCCTTTCTTCCTTCCTTCCTTCCTTCTGTTCCTTATCTCCTTCCTTATAGCCTTATACTTACTCCCCTTTCCTTCCATCCCTCCACCTCGTGGTTTCATGGGGACTCCCTCCTTCCTTCTTTCCTTCCCACCTTAGTTTCCTTCTTCCTCTGTCCTTTCTCTCTTCATTCCCTCCTTTATCCTCCCTTCATTCCTTCCTCCTTGCCCTACTTTTCCTTCCCTTGTTTCTACTTTCTACTGTCTTCCCTTTCTTCCTTCATCCCTACCTCCTTTAATTTATTTCTTCTTTCCTTTCTTCCTCATATCCTTATCCTTCCTCTCCTCTCTCTCCATCCCTCCACTTTGTGATATTGTGTGGACTCCCTCTTCTCTTCTTCCCTTCCTTCCTTTCTGTTTTCCTAGCTTCCTTCTTTCCTTCTCACCTTCCTTGCACCTTCCTCTATCCTTCGTCCTTCCTTCCTTCTGCCTTTTCCCTTCCTTTCTTTCTTCCCTCCCTCCCTCCCTCCTTCCTTTCTCCCTTTCTCTCTTTCTTTCTTCCTTTCACTTTGGGGCTTCATCGGTAGCTTCCTTTCTTCCTTCCTTCCTTCTTTCCTTCCTTCCTTCCTACCCCATCTGTCCTTCCTCTATCCTTCTAGCTCATGGTGTCAAAATAACTTCCTGTACTTCAGTGTCCTCTTCCTTCCTTCCTTGCTCCCTTTCTTCCTCCTAACTTACCGTCCTTTCTTCCTTCCTCCTTTCTGACTTTCCTCCCTTCATTCCTATCTTTATCCTTCCTTCCATCCTTCCTTCCGTTCCTTAACTCCTTCCTTCCTTATATCCTCGGACCTTCCTCCCTTCGTTCCTTCTTCCTTCCCCTTTCCTTCCTTTCCACTCCTTTTGCTGTGAAAGCATTTTTCCTTCCTCTTTCCTTCTTTCCTTCTCACCTTCACTTGCTCCTTCCTTCCTTCCTTCCTTCCTTCCCTCCTTCCATCCTTCCTTCCTTCCTTCATCCCTCCCTCCCTCCCTTCCATCTTCCTTCCCTTCTCTTCCACTCCTTTTGCTGTGGATCAAAGCATTTTTCCTTCCTCTCTTTCCTTCCCACCTTCACTCCCTCCTCCTTCCTTCCTCCCTTCCTTCCTTCCTTCCTTCCTTCCTTCCTTCCTTCCTCTGTCCTTCCTTCCTCTCCCCTGGTGTCATGTGGACTTCCTCACAGATCACAGTCTCCTCTCTTCTGCTTCTCTGACTTCTGTAATTCTGTTCGCTCTCCCTTTCCTGAGTAATTGAAGTAATTTCCCACCTTGGCTATGATGAATGTGTCCCGCGCTCCCGCCGTGCCCTTCTACTTTAGCCGGCCTAATTAAAGAAAACATTCCATGATTGCCTATTTTTCCTCGAGCGTGACAACCTATTATTCTCCCCAGCACCTGATTAGAGAGTTATTATGCTTAGATTTAGATTGATTTAACCGGGCAGCCTAATAAAAGACTACTTGGGGTTTGATTTAAAGTGGGGGAATTGCAGGTTTTGGAGCCAGTCACGGTGTGTAATTGTTATTACTGGTTCATGATATGAGCAGAGTGGCGGTTCGGCGGTTTCGGCGGAGGAGGGGAGTTCTCGAAATTGAATTAGAAAATTAGAAGGTCACTCGGCGTACAACAGGTGACATTTTGGGACATTCTCGGCACGATAGAGCTGTCAGGAGGGGGGACGTTCAGCCACAGATTTGTCCGGAATGATAAATCACATCCATCACCGCCTGCCCAAACTGACATATTTCTATCAAAGCAAGATTAATCTCTCCATCAACGGCGGCAACGCGGCTCATAATCATCGGTGAGAATTGGATGCAAAATGGGTAAATTGACTGGTGTTTGTGTTGCGGCGCTGTGCGGCCGCGTTGATGCCGTCTTAATATGAACCGAACGGTAGGATACAGTCATAAAACCCAGCTGCTGGAGTGTTCATTATCATAGCTGATGATAATACGCCAGTTATACCATTTCAAAATGCTAATTGACAGTAAATGGATATGGATATTTCTCTGCCGTCGGGCGGCAACGTCGCGTCTTCGAAATGTAGGAAAACAGAATTAAGAAAAATAGCTTTGTTTTTAGGTTGATGACGATGTGTTTTTGAAATTCAACAAGAGGCTTTTATATGGTTTCATAAGCACAAGGGTCATATTTTCTCAACCCAAAGAAGACCGTTAGAAAGTAGAAAGTAGAAGTAGAAAACTGGTTGTTGTGTGAATGTGCTGAACTGTATGAATGTGAAGCAAGTTGGCGAAAAAGAGTATATGTGCTTTGTCAACTTTTCCTGGATGCATAAAGGTTTAAAAATGTAGTTAAATTGTGAAAAACTACTAAAAACACAGTGATAAAATACAATGATAAAAGACACAGAAGAGAAACACATTGCTTATCCTCCAGGGAGGATTCATTTAAATCTATGCAATCCAAAATTTAAATTGGCAGACCAGGAGTGCAGTTAAGACCTCAGGGGTTAAGCAGGGTTGTACTGGAAGAGCACACATACTTAACAAACATTAACTGGTTAAATATGTATATGAAAGCTGAATTTGGTGTTTCCATCACAGAAGAGTCTATATAGGAGAGACCAGACTCCTGTCAAACCAGCCTGGAAAATGTCTCAGTTTTGTCACAGTGAAACTCAACATTTAAGATGTTATGGCTGGATATTGAATGACGATAACCTATCAGAACCACACCAAGCTTTGCCTCCATCTTAATGTCTATTTTTTCTATTTTAGGTATCAAAAAACTTTACCCTGATTTTTTTAAAATGTAGTGTTTCAATCCAAAATGTTATATTTGGCTGTTCTAGAAAGGCAATATTAACAGATATCAATCACTTGGTATTTCACGGATGCAGCATCCTGCATCATCACTAATTTGTAATAGTTTAAGATTTTGTGTTTTAAAAAATTCTTTAAAAATTGAACTTTCTTCTTATTTTTCATGGGAATTTGTATTGAGGAAATCAGTTGAGCATGGTCTGATTCGTGGTAACATATCTGTGTATATATATGTATTTTTTTTTTGTGATACTTTATTGATCCACCATGGACAAATTCATCCTTCCACCCCCCCCAACCCCACCCTCCGACAGAGAGGTCAGAGGTCAGGGTCAGGGTCCGGTCCAGGTTAAAACCGGAACCACCATTGAAAACATGTCCAGCGGTGCCCAGATATACTTTCACAGCCGTTGTGGACTTTCTGTGAGTGAAGCTGAGTTCGCTCTCAGATCCAGTCAGCAGAACCGCACTAAGTGACGCGGCTGAGCAGCATTTTGATAAATGACACGATTAGAGGTAAAATGAACAATTTGACTCGGGCCACGCCACAAAAGCAAGGAGGAGTGTGTGTGTGTGTGTGTGTGTGTGTGTGTGAGAATCAAGTCCATCTTTCATGTTTGAAGGCCCAACAGTGTCGGTGTGACTCGTCTTTGACATGAATTCACTGTTTGGATTATCGGCAGTCACTTCTTCACTGTCACTGTGAGTAATGGCCAAGTCTGCATGGACAGACTGATGGGTGACTGGATGAATAGAGCAGTGGTGCTCAACGTGGGGTCCGGGGGCCACCAGGGGGTCCACAGCAAACTGAATTGTTAAACTTCAGCAGTCAACACAGTTAGAGAATGTAGAAGAATGACTGTTTTGATCATAGTTTCTCTGTTATCTCTCTACCTGCAATACAGACAGTCATGGAGTTCTGGACAAAATCATATCTGACAATAAAAATATTCTCAGATTTGGGTCCGAGAGACAAAATCTCATCAAATGGGGGTTTTAATGTGAACTAAATTAGGGTCCTTGATATGACAAAGGTTGAGAATCACTGAACTAGAGTAAGAGATAGATGGATAGATGCATAGATACTGTAGATTCATGAATAGATATTGTAAATAGATGGATATAAATATTAGAAATTGATGAATACTATGGGTATTGTTGGTAGATACTGTAGATAGATGATCAATAGATGTATAGACAGATAATGTAGATAAACACATCTGTATTATCTGTCTATACATCTATTGAAACTGTAGATTGATACTATAGATAGCTGGATAAATACTGCATACTATATATATATACTGTATGTATTAATAGATATTGTCAATATACTGTAGGTAGATGAGTAATATAGATACATAAATACAAAGGTTACTTCCCATAATGCTGTATATTCAGTTGAAGGAAAAAATGATAATTGAAACCAATCCAATATTTAA
>NC_136017.1:2483507-2491007 GCF_048128805.1 Centroberyx gerrardi
GGATCCTGGCGGCGTGTTTACATCGGCTATATGATTGTTGGCGCTGCAGGGGGGGCGGGGGGGGAGGGGGGGGGTATCTGAATCTGTTGATTGAGAAACACTGGTAGAGTTTTCTTCCACTGGACTTTCTTTGTCTTTCTTGCATGCAAATCTGCTATTTTTTCTAAATTCTTTCTAAATTCTATGTTTGTCAGTTGTTAGTGTGCTTGTTGTACCTGCTTACCTGCATTTTTGACTCTTTGTAGGGCTTTGGATGTAAGATAAATGCATTAAAAATTAGATCTATATTATACACACTGAAAAATAAAGGTGCCGAAAATGGTTCCATCTCTGCTCTCCTCTGCTTAGACTCTTGCATTGTGTTTTTGTTTATCTGCCCTTGTATCGTCTCATTTGCAGTTGCATAATATAAACTATGGAGGGTTTTGGTTATTTTCCACATTTATGCATCATCCACCATCCAATAACTAAGAATTAATATCCCAAAGAACCTTGGTCTGAAAGGTTCTTTGTGGAACCAGAAACAGTTCCTCACTCCGAAGAACCATTTTTGGTTCCAGTTCGCACCTTTATTTTTCTGTGTAGCCCAGGATCTTTTTGGCTATTTATAACCGTAAATACATGATTACATATTTAAACAATGCATAAAAAGCTGAAAATATCAAAAAATATGCACCAGAGATGCCAAGAAGTCCATATGTGTAAGATAATGCTTTATTTTTTGTCATTTAACCCCGCAAACTTTCACTTTTAAACCCTACGGAGCTGAATCTTTAGTCTTTAATAGTCAAGTTTTATTTATTTAGCCCAATATCACACAGCATGCCTCAAAGGGCTTCACAAAACAAAAAGATAAAAGCAACAAATAAAGTAAAATGTACACTCAATTACAAATATATTACAAATATCACTTGTCTGGAAACTCAAATGATTCCTAACAGAGGATTTGATGGATGCTTTTATCATATGAATGTATATATTTGTAGGATGGGTGACTTCTGTAGGAATGACACCCCTAATGCTGGCAGTGCTGGTGCTTTGCTCCGCCCACTGACCTGCACAGGACCAGAACCTGTTCACCTGCTGACCCCGAAAACAGGCTTTTTGGAAGAAGAAGAAAGCACATGGAGTACCTTCCTTCCCTTGCCTTCCCGTCCTGTCCCATCCCATCCCGGCCCTTCTCTTCCCTTCCCGTCCCTTCCCTTCCCTGCTGTCCCGTCCCTTCCCGTCTTATCCCTTCTCTTCCCTTCCCCTCTCTTCCCGTCCCTTCTCTTTCCATCCCGTCCCTTCTCTTCCCTTCTCTTCCGTCCCGTCCCGTCCCGTCCCGTCCCGTCCCGTCCCGTCCCTTCTCTTCCCATCCCTTCTCTTCCTGTCAATTCTCTTCCCGTCCCTTTACTTCCCTTCCCTTCCCGTCCCTTCTCTTCTCTTCTCTTCCCTTCCATCCCGTCCCGTCCCGTCCCTTCCCTTCCCTTCCCTTCCCTTCTCTTACCGTCCCTTCTCTTCCCGTCCCATCCCGTGCCGTCCCGTCCCTTCTCTTCCTGTCCCTTCCTGTCCCTTCTCTTCTCATCCCTTCCCTTCCCGTCCCGTCCCTTCTCTTCCCTTCCCTGCCCTTCTCTTCCCTTCCCTGCCCTCCCGTCCCGTCCCGTCCCGTCCCATCTTGTCCCGTCCCATCCCTTCCCGTCCCTTCTCTTCCCATCCCTTCTCTTCCCATCCCTTTCCTTCCCCTCCTTTCCCTTCCTCCCCCCCCCCCCCCCCCCTCCTGACAGCAGACAGAGAGCTAGTTAAGATCATTTACACCCTGGACACCGCCGGTCTGGGACGCCTCATTAGCCTCTAGCGTGTAGATAACGCTCCAAATTGACAAGCGCAAACTCTGCGGGCCGCTCCCTCCGTTCGGGACGAGCAGCGGGAGGAGGAGCGGGAGATTGATGGACCTACATCCTGCCGGCTGCGTCCCGGCGCTCCCAGAAGTCCCGGCGGTCCGGGGGGTTTCGGCCCGGCTGTTCCCCGGGTCTCAAGGACGGACGGGCCCGCTGCCCCGCCCCGCGCCGCTCGCCCGCTGACAGACGGACGCGCTCGCTGATGGAGAGAGAGAGAGAGAGAGGGAGAGAGAGAGAGAGAGAGAGCGGCTTCATCCTCCTAATTGTAGCGGCTGCATTACGGCGGTGATTAATGGGCTTGTCAGAAACTTCACTTCCCTCCTCCTTTTTTTGATTTTTTTTTTTAACCCACACCTTTTTTTTTTTTAAACCTTTTTCAAAATGTTGCATCAAACTAATTTATTCTAATTATGCACAGCGCCTGCTTCTGTGTGCTGCGTCCCCAACCCCCCCCCCCCCCACTAACCCCCTCCCCTCCCCCCCCCTCCCCCCCCCTCCTCTCCTTGCTCTTCTTAAACCTTTTGGTGCAAATTAACGTAACAAAAAGTCTATTAATTAATGTTTTGTGGCTTTTAATTTCTGGCAGGGATGCTGTCTTGAAGCAGCTGGCTGTCGAGGCCCGGCGCTGTTGAACCCGTGCCAGGGAAGTGCAGATGTAATTCTGTTATCTCTTGCTTAGTCGTTTACGCAAATTAATTTGAACAATTAGCCCTCTACCGGCCTTTCATGAATCATGCAAGAGAAGCTGCCAAAAAAAAAAAAAAAAAAAAACGAACACTCGGAAGATTTCCATTCCAAAAATGAGATATCCGCCCTTTTGGGGATAAAACGTTACACCTGCTCTTCCGAAGTGACTGATGGCACTAAATGAAAACAGATGACGGGACTTTAGGAAAACACAGCAGGTCACTTCGGTGCTTAGCTGACAGAATGTGAACACTTGTAGAGTAGATGCTGCAGTCTCTGCTTTCTACACTGAATTGATGAACTTAAGCGGATCATTTCTTTTTTCCAAAGTCGATAACGCAGGTTTTCGACTGATGGATGTCTGTCTCTGAACGACCGACTCAAAGTGAGATTCATGAGGTTCATCTCTAAGTGTTTTGCAGATATCAAAAGACATAAATACTGATTAAAAAATAAATGATTAAAAAGAGGAAGATGTTTTGGATACTGCAGTTAAATAAGATGCACATCGAAAGTGATAGCACCACCTGCAAGGCGAATTAAACCAAATGCACCTTAATTTTTTGATATCTTTGAAATAGATCTGCACACACACACACACACACACCTCCTCTACCTCAAGTCTGTCTTTTATCCAAGTTTACAGGCTACAGATGTTCCTGGTAGCAATTCCTCTATATAGTGGAATTGTGTTTTATATTTTAACATTATCCAGAACAATTTTCAGTGGTTGTAATGGGGAAATAAACCTCTGGATGAACATTACAGAGATCTGAAAATCTTATCTCAGTTTAGGATGATAACTACACTGCAAAAAAAATCTCCTTTAGTCTAATATTGAGTCCTAAAATCATAATTTTCTTAAACCAAGAGAAACATTCTGCAGTGAGGAGAGATAACTCCACTTGTTTCCAATGCAGCTTCACTTGTTTCAGGAGTTTTCTAGAACAGAGTGTCAGTCTGTTGAAACCAGTCAGAATAAGGCAGATCACTGCACTGCTGTCAAGAAAATGACTCTTGATTCTACTAAATTCTTCAAACAAGGTGATTTGCATTGGAAACAAGTGAAATTATCAAACCTCTCTGGCAGATTTTATCACTTATTTTAAGAAAATTACGATTTTAGGACTCAATAAGAGACTGAATAACTTAAGATGGAGATTTTTTGCAGTGTAGAATATTTGGTATTACAGAATCACATTTCTTAACTGCATTTAGGAAAAAAAATCCTGTCTCATCTTAAGATACGAATTTAGCTTTTACAGAAGTGTCCTAACTTGAGAAAAGGCAAAAACAAACGATTGCCGATTGAGAATTAGAAGCCAGGAGTTGTGAGATGAGATCGGACACAGACAGGAGTTTAGGATTTGCTTCTGTAATAGCAAAATAAGATTAAATCTTATTCATCTTTGGAACTTAAGATAAGATAGGACAAGAACTTAGGTTTTTTTTCTGTCATGAGGCCCCCAGGTTCCTTGATGATGATGACAAGCAACCAATGGTAAGGGATGCAAAGGCCATACTGCTCCAATAACAATATATTCCTGTTTCTAGAATACCTACCTATGATAAAGTGCCAGGAAGAAAGAGATGAGGAGAAAGTCCTGCAGACTTCTTAATCAAATGAAGAGTTGGATTCCTAAATCAGAGCTCTAAGACCGGTAAATCAAGACATCGTCAGTAGACTGCTCTTTGTAGTAACTTTTTTGATATTTCATTATTTTTGAAAGCATCCTCGCTTTATGTGATGAAGAGCTGCAGACATAAATACACTTGAACTGGAACACTGAGTTAAACAAATGTGTAACAGACATTTTCAAGTGTGAACACACAAAGACATGAACATCTGATTCCTTAGAACCAGATCTGAAAAATCAAGCTGGAAATGAAGTGGAACAAACAACAAACAACAAACCTTTCTAATGTTAACACACCTTCAGCCGAAGAGGAGGAAGTGATCGGTGAAAGGTCCGATCAATTTAAAAACATGAAAGACTCTTGGATTCGTCGACTCAGAAAAGAAGAACGTCCAAATCATAAAATATGTTTAACTGCTTATTTAGTTTGTCGTTTTTTTTTAGTTTCGTTTTAGTTTTCTCACTGTGTTTCCTCATCTGCTGCTGTGCATCCAATGACCATGTAAACATATTTTATGAATGCAGATATTCCACATTTTTTTGGGGTTGGAATGAAAACCTGCAGACTCTTGGGCACTTTTTATCAATACACAGGATATGATGTTAATATCCCTTGTGCCATAATCCAAGGTGAGCATTCATATAGATCCAATTCAGAGTTTAACCCTCATCCTACCAACATATTTAACATACAAGGAATACCGACTGTTAGTTATGTAATTAATGTCATCTGAAAAAACCGCCCCAGACTATTATTATTTTAGGAAAGTTACAGTTAATTAAATTATGTATTGTATTTCTGACTTTGAACATGATCTTACCTTAGGAAGAGCAGTATTTAGGGTCGTCGACAGATCACATGAGGAAATCTGTGAGTGCCCCCTCCCCCCCCCCGATAGTGTGTGATACTTTAAATTAGGACCCACGGCAAACATGAACTCAATAAATAGTTCCATCTATTAAAACTGCATAGGCGGAATTGGGTGCTTTTGACTGGTGTCCCCCAGGACCCCAATACATTGGTATTTTTAAAAAGCACTAATTAAAACAGAAACAGAAAACAATGATATGAAGTCATTAGGAACAAATTGATTGAAAAATTGGAATGATAGAATAAAGCACCTGTGAGATATGACAAAAAGTATACCTCTGGGGTCTGCGGGTGTCCCAGACGGTAGGATCAGAATGATGTACGACCATACCAATGAGTACCATAGAAAACATCAGGCTGCACCGTCATAACTCTACAGCACCATAAGACAGGCAGCAACATTCACCAGCTACCTGCTCTAGTTTCAGGGTGAGTGAGTGTAGGCAAATCATTGTGGGCTCCCTCCTTCACCGATGTTTCGTTTAATTCGGCCCACGGCACCTCAAGAAGGCTCAACAGTGTATTCTGGCGTCCCAGAAACACACACCCAAGACCCAAGTCCACTACACTACTGTCACTGTCACTGTCACCTAGTTATCAACAACACCACTTTACAAGAATCAAAAAAGAGGAATGTCTGCACGCACAAAATATGTTTAAATGCTTATTTAGGTTTGTAGTTTTTCAGTTTAGTTTCCCCACACTTTTTTGCCTGCTGCTGTGCATTCACTGACCATTTAAACATATTTTATGAACGCAGACATTCCTGTGTTTTTCTGGGGTTGGAATAAAAACCTGATTGTTCCGGAGTGAAACCCTTCGGAGCGTTGCTTCCCCTCTCTCGGCCAGCAGGGGGCGGTTTCCCCCTTCTCCTGAGCTGCAGCTGTTCCTGGCTGCAGCTCCTCTCCTGGCTGCGGTTGAGACGGGCCGTTCTTGGACACGAAGCCCTGGTGAAAGTAGCCCTTCAGCGTGTGTGTGTGTGTGTGTGTGTATGTGTGTGTGTGTGTGTCATTAATGGCTGCCTTTCAAGCCGCCAGCCTTAACGAGCCGATTGCAAGCGGAAATTGAGGTTTGAAATGTAATTGAATAAGCGAGATTCTTGCTTTTCACTGGAAGGAGAGAGTGGATGGTGTGTGTGTGTGTGTGTGTGTGTGTGTGTAGGGTGTGTGTGTGGGGGGGGGGGTCGGGGGCAAGAAGACGACACCCCCAACATCCTCCTCGGCATTATCTTTAAATACCGCGCTAACCGTGTTTTTTAAAAAGAGGCCATTAAGCAACAATAAGTGGAATCCATACGATCTGCTCAGTAATGACATGTAATTTTGTGACAGTTATGTGTTCTTAGGCAAATGTATGGGCGGCGGTTTGCAGCCAGTAAGTGCCCGCTAACTCAATTGCGCTCGTGTATTTCTTCGTCTCCGTGTTTAATGTCCATTAAGAGTTGAGAGACGGTGACCGGGGAGCGTAATGGCGTCCTGTAGCACCGCAGAACACACTGCGCCGCGTCCTCCACCCGCCGCTAAAGCACAATTTACTGAAGAACCTCCACTCTTTAATTGTGTCATCAGTTACCCAAAGGCCACTCAGCTTCTGCAAGGTTATTCAATTAGCAAATTAGTGGGTTTTCTTACTAAAATGTAGCGAAATGTGGAGATTGGGTTGGTAACTTTAGTCAAATGCCCTTTGAAACTCCCAAATGTTGAGGCCCGGATTTCACAGGAGAGGACAAGCTTCATTTAACTAAAAGTATTTCACACTCCAGTTCAGTTGATATAGGTTTTTGAAGGCTGAAAACTATACTGATATTTTTGGGTGAAGCTGCAAAATTTGATTGTTTTTCATGCCAAAACAAATCCCAAATTGACAACTAGTCAGTGTTTCCCCCAGTCAGTGTTTATTTTACTCTGAAACAGCATTTAGACCAGAGAAATCATTCCAGTATGATCTGCATACCATCCTACTGCAAAAACTAATCATTTTGTATAGGTTTCAATGGAGAGTTGTTGTGTCACCTGACTAAATCAGTGGTTTTCAATCCGGTGCCATCGAGGCCCAGGTTTTCATTCCAAATCAGCTGCTTCAATGAGCTTCAATGGGCTTTTTCGGATTGAAAACCACAGATCTGACACTACAACTGAAACCCATACAAACTATTTTTGCAGTGGCTTGACTCCCACACCACACTATAATGATCTCTTTGGGCGGACATGTCTCATTTTTTAGTAAAAGGCCAATATCTGCCCGATACACCGGCAAAGCAGTCTGTCCGTCTGACCCTACGTCACATATTCCCCTAACAGAGGAGAGGGCAAGAGGTCAAAGGTCGGCGGCAGGAGGCGATGGCGGCTGCCTGACGCTGTCGAGTGTCTCAGAGAATTGGCAGGAAACATTTGTGACGTTTGCATCAAACTGCAAAACAGAAAGC
>NC_136017.1:2496007-2516007 GCF_048128805.1 Centroberyx gerrardi
TTCAACTCACAGTACCAAACACAAACCAAAGCAGTACATACATGCACAACCATCCAGGTCTTTACTAAGCAGACAGATCAGGAAAAAATCCATCATTATCTTTCTAAAATTAAATCGCACTGGGAACAAATAGCATCTGAATTTCTCTGAAGACTGGCTTTCTTTAAGATCTTTCCAGTCTGTTGTCGTCTTCTTTTGATCGGTTTTACTTTACAGCAAATGAGGGAAGAACTGAGAACATTATAATAAAACATCCAGAGTAGCTTGTCACAAACATGAAGAGACAGTTTCTTGAGGAAAGACCTTAGTTTCTCAAGGAATTACCTTAGTTTTTAAGGAATGACCTTAGTTTTTAAGGAATGACCATAGCTTTTAAGGAATGACCATAGTTTTTCAAGGAATGACCTTAGTTTCTCAAGGAATTACCTTAGTTTCTCAAGGAATGACCTTAGTTTTTAAGGAATGACCTTAGTTTTTAAGGTATGACCTTAGTCTCTCAAGGAATTACCTTTGTTTCTCAAGGAATGACCTCAGTTTTTAAAGAATGACCTTAGTTTTTAAGGAATGACCTTAGTCTCTCAAGGAATTACCTTTGTTTCTCAAGGAATGACCTCAGTTTTTAAGGAATGACCTTAGTTTATCAAGGAATGAAGTTACTTTCTTGATGAATTACCTTTGTTTGTTAAGGAATTACCTTGGTTTCTTAAAGAGTGACCTTTCTGGGAGAATGGCCTTATTTTCTGGATAAATGGCCTCAGTTTAAGAAATGACCATAGTTTCTTAAGGAATTAACTTAATTTCTCAAGGAATGACCCTAGTTTCTTGAGGAATCACCTTAGTTTCTTAAGGAATGATCTTGGTTTACTAATGGGATGCGTAGAGCTGCCATGTTTAAAAAAAAACAGACAAAAAAACCCCAAAAAACCCAAAACATAGTATTATTTTATGAAGTGAACTGGGAGCTCTGCCTCTCCCTTTTTTGACAAATGAGACGTTCATTGGACAATTATCGTTTTCGGGATCGCAAACGTGCTAACAGAATTTGTCACTGTCTCTTTGTGTGTTTAAGGCCGTATTAATCAAGTGATTAATTGCCAAATATTACCCACTGAACACGGCCTGTGTTCCCATTCAAGTGGCACTTTGCCTTTGAGCGTGATTGGTGAATGATTACATTTTGGGTTTTGTGTGCAGAAGACTGAATGGATTCGTTTAACGTTAACTGGCAGCTCTGAGGGCCGCTCGCCTTACATTTTGACAATATTTGTGGGTGAGATGACTTGCAGATTTTCATCCTGCCTAGACCGGCAAACCGGGAGCAGCGTTAGTACAGTATGTGCTTATGGTCTGACACGGTTTTCCCTCTCCAGATACACTGTGCTGGACCAGAGATTCAGGTCTTACAGCCAAGATTTCTCCTGCAGTTTCGATGGCATTGGATCTTATGTTGAAGAAGAAACTCGGGGAGGTTTTCATGCTGCTCAGACTCCACTGTAAATTAAAAAGAGTCAGTAGAGGGTAGAATCAGTAGCTTAACTATTAAGTCTTCCTTCAGACACATTGTAATGCACTGTGGAATCGGGTATTATAGCTGCAATTTCTCTCCTAATTTTATATTTGATCCTTTGCCAAAGACATTTTTCTCTTGCTCATACTTTGCTTCTTGCTAAAAACTTGTAGTTTTAGTGGTCGGAAGTATAGCTAGATTAATATATTGAGCAGATATTGGCCTGTCATTGCTGCCCGCTATGAGAAAGGTGAGGATCTGATTTTACTCAACAGCATCAGGGTGTCAGTCTGTAAAACCTGCCAATAAAACCTGCCTCATTCTGCCTTGAGGAGCTGCTAACCCATCTAAAAAAAATATTTAATTCATATGGCTTTTAATGGAGAGTTTTAGTGTCCAGTGGTCTGAATGCTGTTTCAAAAGCCTTTCCACCCCGACAGGAATACATTTCTGCAGGGAAACACTGAATCCTTGTCATTTCTTGTTGGAGTTAATCGATATGAAAATGGTCAAATTTAAAGATAGTGGATGTCGGCACAAAATATCGGCTATCAGCAGCTTCAGCCTTGAAAAACGCTTGTCAGTCAGAAGCATCAGTAGGTTATATATCGTCTCTGCCTTCCTTTAGACATCGCAGTGCATCATAGATTCAGATATTAGTCACAAGTTCTCCTCACAATTTGACATTTGACAAAAGACTCAATGAGACCTTCACCCTGCTCAGATATGACTGTAAATATTTGAAAATTAGAGTTTTTGCGACCAGTAGTATTAGTAGTTTTTATGCTTCTGTCTTACATTACACAGATTTGATTTTTCAACCACCGGCTACAGTGACTATATTTCAAAATTCACCATCCCTTTTTCACTATTTAACTAGACAAGTTGCCTGCCTGGTAAAGTAGGCAAACTTATAAAAAAGTAGTACAACACACAACCAAAGAGGTTCAGACTATTGGCATTGATAAACTATAGAAAAAGACAGTACAGGCAGCCAAAATGTACCCATTCCAACCCTGACTGTAATACACAAAACAGTAAAAACACACAAAAAATAACCTCACTAGTGCAGGTGATAAGGCTCTTTGACCCTTATATGAGATATTATTGGTAATAAGTATATATATATCAAATAATCAATGGTTATAAGTGATCCTTGATTATCCCTTACCCCTCCAAAATCCTCCCACCAGCTTTACTTTTTAATTTAGACTAAAATATGTTGCATTTTGGACAAATTGTTCATTCCAAACACTATCTTTGTACATTCATTTTCAAGTGCAGTTTCTGGTGTTGTGGATGGTTTTTGAAAAGGTGCCGGCACTCCAGTTCAACACTAGAGGGAGCTAAGCTAATGTGTCATGCGAGCGTTTTCCAGCAGGCCTCCTCATCTGCCTTTTTGAACACACACACACACACACACACACACACACACTCTCACACACACACACACACACTTCTACACACTCGTTGGGTTTTCTGCTCCAGTTCAAAAAACAATTCTAATTGGGCCTTTTTGCTCTCTCTCCTCCAACTCTGTGATAGACACGTACGTCTTCTCTCAACCCCGAGTCTTAGATGCACAATTTAGTTCTGACAAATGTGATGTTTCAGTTAAAATGTTAATGGTGCTACAGGACTGTGCGAGCCAGACATCAAAGGGCATACATTAATACGCACCGCTCATGTTATTTCTTGTTCTGTTTAGTCTCCCGGGGAGTGTGTCTGTGAGATCCTCCTGTTTTTTTTCCTCGCCGTTAATAAACCCTGATGTTTCTTTTCCTAAAGGTAAAGCACCTCGGCACGCAAATGAGGAGGTAACGCCGAAAAAAGAAAAAAAAAAACGAGAGATCTGAAAAACGAGGGGGCCGAGCCGGATGATCCGCCGACGTTAAAGAGGCGCGCTTTGAAGAAAATTCCATCAAAGGGAAAACAATAAGTGTAAGGGAGGAGGGAGGGAGACGCCGGCGTTAAATACCTTGTGTTGTTCAGAAATGCCTAAAATCTCAATTGGCTTCGTTAACTGGCATCTGGAGAACAATGGTTGAATCTGTTAGGGGTTTATAAAAGGCTTTTAACGTTTCGATCTCCCTCCAGATGCTGTTGCATGATTGCTTTTCCGTTTTTTCATATTAGGCTGCGCACCTTGTTTCTTCACCGCCGCGGCTGGATAACAAACAGGAAAATGTGTGTTTTGAGTGTGTGTTTCTGATGTTTGAACAGCGTGAGGTGCGCTTGGTTTACAGTACGCCGGCAGCTCCGAGAGAGGGGGACGCACGACCCGCCAGACAGGAATCAAGTACTTCTCAGATGCATGTCGGTGTGTTCTGTGGTTTTATGCAACATGTTTACGTCTCTGCACCGATGCCGCCTAGTCAAGTTCCAGTACAGGTCCGGTTCTGCACCCAAACAGACCCCTCAAAGGTTCACTAGTGGTTCTTATAGTCCTCCTGCTGAGGTGGGACCCTTAAAAGAGACGTATCTGTACCTTTTGGAAGGGTACAATGTTGTACCAAAGCATCCAAGCATGTACATTTTTGTCACTTGGGGGTACACAATTGTTCCTTTCAGGTTTGTGTCCGTTCATGAACATTCAGTGAGAATTCATGGTGAACTGTGTGAATGTGAGTGTGAAAGTCTCCCAGCTGTAAGGAAACAGAATGTGAATTGAACTGGAATGACAGGAGCTAAGAGAGTTTGTCTTGACTCGCTAAACATTATAAATCAAATAAAATCAGTCATAATGTGTGGATTACAATAACATGTTCTGTTGTCTCTAGTCTCTTGTCTGTAGTGTCTAGTCTGTAGTTTCTAGTCTCTAGTCTGTAGTAAGAGAGTTTGTCTCGACTCACTAAACATTATGAATCAAACATT
Source organism: Centroberyx gerrardi (assembly GCF_048128805.1). Classification (NCBI taxonomy): domain Eukaryota; kingdom Metazoa; phylum Chordata; class Actinopteri; order Beryciformes; family Berycidae; genus Centroberyx; species Centroberyx gerrardi. The sequence continues at coordinate 2,500,389 of NC_136017.1, forward strand.
ATGAATCAAATAAAAGATAGTTCAACAAATCAAACATTCAGTCATAATGTATGGATTACCATTACATGTTCTACATCAAATACCAGCTGAAAGGTTCCTGTAACATTTTATGATATTTAGTATTGATAATATACTGTGTAACACTATGTCTAATCTCAGATATGTGGTGAGAAAATACAAAAAAACATCACAGAATTTCATTGAATTAAATTCAACATCTTGAAATTCCTACTATGTTTCCTGTAGGATTTTTCAATTCCAATTCCTCAGTTGAATTAAAATTGATGAGTTGATTCGTGAGTTGACCCCTGAACCCTGGTTCCTTTAGAGTTGCAGGTGACAAGGGTACAAACATGACCCCGATGCCTAAGGGTGCGATATCCGTACCCTAATACGACCATTTCTACCCCTTTAGGTACATTCTTGTACTTTTGTTTTCTGAGACATTTGGTGAAGAAAGATGATTGTGATTGTGAGTATGCAGTGCAAACCTTTCCATTAACGGCGACAAATCAACTATAAAGTCAAACACCCTGATGGGAGGACGAACTCTTTCAGTACGAACCGTTTGCACGAGGCTGCAGTCCGTGGAGAAAGCCCTCCTGCCTCTTGTTTAATACATGTGAACAGGAACTGGAGACGTGTTCGCTTCTGACATTTCCCCCAACCTGCTGTGACACAAATAGACCCCTCACTGTCACATGATGTACAGTCAGCTCCGCCGGGAACACGGCCGTCTACCAACAAGAGCAATACAGGCTTCTGTAATGCGATTACGGGAGCAATTTCTATGTGTATTATCGTGTTTTCCTTGGTCACTCTTGCATCGCGCCGTTTGTGATATGATTGTTTCATGTGGGTATTCTGCATTTTGTGATGAATTGCACAATATCAGTCTGGGTTTGACCGATATGGGTTTTTGAAGGCAGATACTGATTCTTTTAGACTGAAATTAGCCGATAGCCGATATTTTGTGGCAATGTTAATCTCGAAATTTGACCAATTTCATGCCAAATAAATGTAAGTATTCAGTGTTTTCCCCTAAAATTGTCTTCTCCTCAAGGTGGAAAAGCCTCTGAAGCAGCATTTAGAGCATCATGGGACACTAAAACTCTCCACTGAAACCAGACTAATGTAATTCTTTTAGTGTCTGCAGCTCTTTAAGGCAGAGAGACACCACACCTATTCAATAAGTAGAGAAACTCTGGGAGACATTACTGCCTTTAGATGAAGAATTCATTGACATAAACCAAAACTGAACTATTAAATGGATAAAAAAGTGCAAAGAAAATCAAATCTCACTGCAGGTTTTCCAGTCTGTTTTATATTTTTTTCATATCAGCTAGCTCTAATATTCTTTATTTCAAGTACACTGAGATATTTGGCCCAAATCTTCTCGATAACTCTCGTCTGTCAGGGGTAAAAAGGCCCGTCCTCGTCTGTCTCGTCTTCGTCCTCTGAGCTCCAGCGCCGACCTCACCGGTTCACTTTCCCCTCTTCGGGTCCCGAGGCGATATCATCCCCCCCTTCCGCTCGCCGCGGCGCTTACAAACGCCGTGCGATGGAGCCTGCCAAGCGTCTTAAGCGTCTCTTAACCAGGTGAGACACGGACGACCTCCCCATCCTCTTCGTGACAACAGAAGGGCTTTGTGCGTTTGCCGTCGATTGTGTTTGGCATTTTGTTTTCTTTGCCGCGAAGTCCCGGGCCTCGCCGCGACGCCGGAGGCCGCTTACCCGTCAGCTTCCGAGACGGCGGCGGCGTTGACGGGCAGCGGCGAAGGGGCCAGGTAGCGGCGGACCTGTCGGCACTCGTTTGTCAAGCCTCGGCTCTCTTCCCTCCGAGGCGCCGGCAGAGGTGTAACGGCAGGTTCGCAGGAGTCATACGCACGGCGGCGGGCGCTCGCCTCCGCCGCGCTGTCCAAACAGAGAGAGAGAGTCCTGAAGAGTTAATTGATTGCTGTCTGGCTGGATCACCTTCAGAGGAAAAGCATGGCGGCACTGAAGTAGAATGGCACTGGAGTGACTAAAGCTGTGAAGCAGGGGGGCTTTTGATTGGCTGAGCAGGCTTGTTGTCTACAGCTGCTAATTTGTCAATTTTGTTGAACTATTGTACGGTGGTTCTGATAACTTAAAAGAGTCAATAAAATAACTTGGAGACAATAAAATAACTCGCCAACATTCGTCAAATCTCCTTCTCAAAATCATCCTTCACTTTCCTTGAGCTACACTTGCACATAGGCTACCGTAATGATGCTAATAGATGCAAATATGTCAGTTTATTACAGAGTTGTGGTAATAGAGTATTGTAATTGACGGTAATAGAGAACATTTTTAAATGAGGCCAAATTTTGTATCCCCTAAAAAAAATATTTGTGTGTTTTGTCCTCTGTGTGTGTCTATTTTGCAACTATTATTACTACTATTACTAATTATTGTGGGGAAATGCACAAATAAATAAATGACACTCAAGCTAATGTAGAGCCTGACAACTTCCTTGCAGAATCAAGATCACAAAGAAGCCTAATCTCTGTTCATTACAAGGCAACTAGGGACGTAACTGTCTTTGTAATCCTGTGAAATGTTTTTTAATATATTTTATCATTTGAAAAGCCAGCGACAGGAGAGCAGTCCGCACAGTTTTTTGGGGGGTTGAACAGATTTTGGCACAGCACCGGCCTTCCAGACAGTTTGGATTTCACTCCTGGGTTTTCGCTTCCTTTTGGAAATAAGGGGAATCCTCAGCGTCTCATAGTGAGGATGGGACGCTCTGCTCTGCCCCACTTTGTGATTTATCCTGATAACACAGCTGCATTTTTTCATAGAAATCTTGCTGAGTGCAGCTTTAAAACCTGAAGGACGAGGTGGGCTGTTTCACTGAGGAATGACCTGTGACACAAATAGAATCATCCCATCTAAAGACTACAAAGCAACAAAATGTTTTACATCTAACAGATGTTGGAAATCAAATATCTAAGGGGGCCCGTATCTGTCTGAATGCTTTTGGAACCAGCGAGATATATATATATGTATTTTTTTTTTTTTTTACAGCGTTGCGGTCTGTTTAAACTACGAGCTCGTCTCTGGGATCGTGCGCTGCAAACCTTTTTTAGCCGCCCGTCCCGTTCCCGTTCCCGTTCCCAGTCCCGGCCCGTCCCTCCCGCCCTCCGCCTCTTGATTTCCCCAAAGTGCCGTGTTTTATGTGTGCTTTTCTTTGGACCGGGGAGCTGGCAGGGTCGAGAGGAGCAGAGACGAGCGTCCGAGACGTGGGAGAATGAAATGAGGTGGCTGTTTATTCTCCCCGCCAAAGCCACATACCTTTTTAGAGTGGCTTTGGAGCGCGGCCTAAAACAACACCAGAGGCCATGTACACAAATTACACGTCTCGCGCCGAGGAGGAGGAGGAGGAGGAGGAGGAGAAGCCTGGATGGAGGGATGGGAGGATGGAGGAGTGCAGCTCTCTCTTCGCAAAAATAATAGCGGTCAGATTTTTTTTTTCCTTTTTTAATATGTAGACGTTCTGCGCGGCTGTAAGGTCCACGACGACTTGGAAAGATTATGAAACAAATGTGCCAAATGAGTTTTTTTTTTTCTTTTTTTTTTTTAATCCTCTTTTTTTTGTTCACATCCATTCATTTCTATCTCGGGGCAGGGTTCATCTGGAGGCCGTACAAGATTATACAATATCAAGTTCAGAGCTTGTGTTTCGTTTTAGAGGGAAAACGAACGGTGACTAAGATAGATTACGGCGAGGAGGAATCGTCCTAATTGAAATGAATATCATAATTTCTCTCTCATGATATTTTCCTTGTCTGCCCTCAAAACCAGACAAATAAGAGCAGGCCCACATCGAGTTCACACTGCAGTGAAAGCACTGGGATGTTAGTAATAACTGCCACATCAGGTCTGTGGGAGAGAAGCTCGGGAAAAAAAGAAAAACAGCCAGCGTGCGATGGTGGGAAGAAGTGATGCTGATGCTGAACTAAACCACCAGTAAATAGTCTGGACCCACCTGACTGAATGTTCTGTGTTTCATTCTCTTAAAGCCATTCTGATCTAAAGGCTTCTGCTTAAATGCTTGAAATGAGTTTCTTAGACAAATATAAATAGTGAAGTTGATCCTATGTATGAATTTCTTTCCAAAGCCTTTTCCTTTCCATCAAGGCAAAGAATCTAAAATATAAGATAGTTTTGATTTGTTTAACACTTTTTTTGGTCGCTGCATAATTCCATTTGTGTTATTTCATAGTTTTGAGTCTTTACTGTTGTTCTAAAATGTGGAAAATAGTAAAAATACAGAAAAATGTAGTAGTAGGTGGTGTAATTGACCCAACAGAAACACTTAAACTGACTTTCAATTACATTTCAATCAGTGTGTCACATCTTCAGTATGTAAGTGTTAACTAACATAACTTAATCGAGGCTAATATCGGCCCTGGTTGCTGCAAAGTTAACACAGTACTCTCATTTTGTGAAGATTTTGCACCGATTACGTCTTCCTGCACGGACTTAATAGAACGATCAGGGCAGAAATCTGGTGTCATAACTTCTCAGAGGTTTTGTCACAGTGGTTTTACCTGATCAGCCGCAGTAGGAGGGGAAACTTTGTAGTTATTTTGTTTGCAAAGCACTTCATAACTCTGTTTTTAGAAGTATTGCACAAACGTCTGTGTGTTTAACTAGCTCCAGGAAGTGCAAGAAGCCGTTTCCAAGGCTATCCTCATTCTTCTTTAACGCCGTTATTAATTTGTGCGTGGCGTTTTTATTATCTGCCTTGTCTCGGCACTTTGTCTCTGTTGTGAACAGTGCTACCGCTGAAATTAATAATTCTTACTATTATGATTATTTCTTACTTTGTGCTTAACTAGGTCCAGGAGCCACTGACAGTTCCTGTAGTGTTTACCCACATTAATCTGCCGGACTCCCGGCTCCAGCCTCCCTCTGGAGCGCCGATCCGGCCTCCTACCCATCCTCCGCTCCCCCCCCCCCCCCCCGCCACCGCTCCCCCCCGCCCCCTGTGACCGAGCGCCTGGAACCGTCCGGGGCCTGATGGGGGCAGGAAGGGGTCAGCGCGGAGCAGGAAACGGGGGGCGACTCGGCGCCAAGCCGCTGATGACCAGCGGCCTGGAAAGCGAACGCCCCATCCATCACGACGATCCCTATCTCCGCACCGGAGCGACCCGGCTCGGGGTGCGAATCGATGTCCGCGGTGAGCACGGTTTGGGGGGGGTCGGGGGGGGGGGGGGGGGGGTTTGCGAAGACGTTTCCGCTGATTGCTGTAATTATAGCCTTCGCCATTCCAGTTCAGAGAGAGAGAAAGTGAGAGAGGGGAGAGAGTGTTTTGCTGGTCGGTAATTGTGTGTGAAAAGGTGGAAAAGCAGGGTGGGTGATATCATCCTGCCTGGGAGAGATGAGACTCAATATTCCCCCTGTGTGTGTGTGTGTGTGTGTGTGTGTGTGTGTGTGTGTGTGTGTGTGTGTGCACGCTCCATATTGGTTTGGCAGTCCAACATCACATTAGTGGTGCTGTGGGCTTTGACACACCCCAGCTGCACTTCGTGTGAGAACGCAGGTTTGCAACTATTTTGGATTTTCCATCCAGTCTGCGGTGCGCTGGAGACATAATCACAGAGCCGTAGCAGAGCGCCGGTTATTTATTCTGTTCACCAACACAAACACACACACAATCACACACACACACACACACACACACACATTCAGAGTTTTTACAAAGGAGGAAAAAACGTGAAGCGAGTGAACAACAGGAGTAAAAGCCAAAGCCAGGCGTGGCGGCCCACGCGCCGGCGGGCCGGACTGAGGCTGCATGCAGATGTCGGGACCCTGCAGCCACGTTCAGGCACCCTTAACCCCCCCCCCCCCACCCCAGCTCCCATCCCGCTCACCCACAGCCGTCTGGTACGGGTGCAAGAGTGTGTTTCACCCCCCGTCGGTGTCAAACGTCTCCTTTGTCGGATGAGAGGTTCTTTGGAAAGCACAACCTGAGAATATTGTGCTTAAAGCTACAAAGCTGCAACTTTTCTCCTGGAGGCAGTAGTATAAGCCCCGCCCTCTTCCCCCACAGCCGGGCAAGTTCCCGCCCCCCAACACCTGTCAGTCATCCCGATGATGTCATCGGGTCACCGGCAGCATGAAGCCTCCACAGCCGATCTGACGCCGATGCTCGCCTTGTTTCTGAACGTTTAGCTTCTCTCTTCTTTCTTTCTTTCCTCCATTGTTGTTGTTGTTGTTGTTGTTGTTGTTGTGCCGTCCTGCTCTGCGGCCGCTAGCCTCACCTTGACAGACACACCCGGCTCACTGCTGGCCCCGCCCACAAGAAAATGGTTCACGCCCCAAAACCTTCCCCCATCATCTATTTCAGGCAAACAGGGGATTGAGGCCTTGTTCCCATGTTTCATGAGCTAAAATAAAGAGAGAAAAAGCTTATTTCTCTCAAATCTTGTGCACAAATTTGTTTACATCCCTGTTAGTGAGCGTTTCTCCTCGGCCAAGAATGATTTTCTTATATGAATTGTAACTAAGTAAAATCTTCAAAGTAAAATTGTTGCATCTATGTATATATTCAGTATAGAATTTATCATATTTATTTATTATTTTAGTGTAAAAAAAAGAGTTATTGCAGCTTTAAGGTGAACGCGCCATTCAAAGCGTTAATGATGTTTTCTTTCTGTGTTTTCCTTCACATGTACTTCACATATACGCAGACGGTGAAATATGTAAATGTCTTTGTGAACCAAAAGAAGGCAACTCAGACGAAAAAAAAAAAAAAAAAAAAGCCCTCCTGCCCGTCCAAGTGGGGCGTGAGCGCAGGAAAAGCACCAAGGCGGGCAAACAGCCATGAAATCCCTGATGCCTCCTGCCAGTGTGGAGATAGGCCGCGCCAACTGGCCAAATCCAGAGCAAGTCCTCATTCCTCCGTCGCTAAAGCCTCTCCCAATGTCAAGTGGCATTTATTAAACACACGGAGAGGCGAATGTTTTCATGCGCGCGTCCCCGGTGATCTGTGTGGTCCAAGCCGCGGTGCCAAACCCCGAGAAGCTTCTGTCTTTTCTCCTCGTCTTAAGTCGCTTTTTTTTTTGACGGCGGTCCAGGTTCGCGTCTTTCTGGAAGGCGGCGTAAATCCCCTTCGCAGCCCGCGCCGGTCTCAGGTACACCTCCTCGCGCACAGAGAGAGCGTCCCGATAAGGAGCGCCGGCGACCGATAAGCCGCTAGAAGACGCGATGCCTCCGGGAGAGATCCGGCCGCCGCTTCCAGCGAGACGCTTCACGCCGCACTCTGGAGAGGATTTGGGTGTAAATCACTTTGTTTTTGTGTTTTTTTTCTGCCCCCCCTCTTTTGTGGGGGTAGAGGAGGGTGGCATCCTCCACACCCGCCCAGTGGAATCATGGGTGGTAAATCTTCCCCCGGCGTAGAAACGCGGCACTTAGAAATGAGCCGAGGCGGTCTCTTTTGGGGCCGCAGATTAGTTCTATTTTTCACATGTCGCGGGGCCGTATGGCGTTCCGGACGGCCCCGCGAAAGGCGGCCGGATCTCATTTTTCTCTTCAAAAACCGCAATCTGCCAGCGCAGATGACACCGGCCACGGACCCCAAGTCAACCGCTCATTGTTCATTTTGGCTACAGCTGTCCAGCAATCCCAAGAACATGGGAGTTCATATCCAAGGATAATCTGTTTTTTTTCATTTGCCGGCGACGTTTAATGCCGCGTCTCGAGCGTATCCGGAGGCTTTTCTGGTCAAAGAATAGAACTGGCGAAAAAGAGAGAGAGAGAGAGAGAGAGAGAGATGGAGAGCAGCCTCTAATCCTTCGGCGACCAGCGGCGAGGCCCAGATGAGCGCTCACATTAAGGCGACCGGAATAGTTTTCAAAACTACCGGGGACCGCGCTTTTGTCTTTCTCAGCGCGCCGCGGCACGTTAAAGCGGCGAGCGAGGAGTCGAGGCGGGGCGACATGAGAAAGCTACATTTATCAGTTCACAGTTTCAGAGGATATTGCAAATCAATTTATTAGATTATGAGGTCTGCTTTGAGCTCTGCTTCCCCTCCCTCCCTCCCTCCCTCCCTCTGCCTTCAAACATAATATTTTAAAGCAAACTCTATTTCCAGATTATGGAGCACTTTATCGCAGAACAAGGAAGTATAAATTCTGGCCCAGACATCCTAAATCCTATTTTCTCTCTCTCTCTCTTACAGTAACGTGTCTTCATCTTCTCAAGGACAACTGACATAATGGAGTTTGTTATGCTTTGGTCTGTATCGCCCAATTTAACCTTCCAGATGCCAGTTCCCATAAAAAACAAACTAAAGACATAAATGGCTTTATTATATCAGACCAAAACACGAACTTCTAAAGAATAATTTGATATAAACTACATGCATTACTGCCTATTTTACATGAAACATTTGCTGGAAGACAACGAACCATCGGCGAAAAAACTATTTTAAAATGATCCAGAACTGGTTTGTACGTACGCAGCGTAATAAACACACGGCTGTAATTAATCTTCCAGCAAGCGATCCAATTATCCAACTGAAGTCGCAGTTTTTCCCGAAGTCGGCTTCTGAAACGGTATTATCCGAGTTCGGAGACGATTTTCCTAACTGGGGATTTTTCTCAAAGCGACGCGGCGTCTCTGCTATGAAGAAGATAATTCACAATGCTAATCAATGCTCTTTAATTTTGGATAAGACCCTTGAGGGGAAACCCGTCTTACCGCTGACAGATGTGTGTAGGACTCATCCAGTCCTGAGGATTAATGGGACTGATGGTTTGAGCAGTGGAACAGTGTTATTAGCAGTTAATATAAAGGGGGGCTGTGTGTTGTGTGTTGGTCCCGTGGGCTGGGACAGTCCCGGCAACATTGGGGAACACGAACGACTCTCACTAAACACTTCTAAAGTCACATAACGGACTTCAAATATCAATTCTATGATTGGTTTCGCAATGAAACAGAGACTTACATTAAACTGCTTGGTGTAGTTTTTATTTTTCTGCCTCATAACAAAGAGAACAGCAGAGAAAACTTTCCATCTAGTCTTTTCTGCATCATGAAACACTTTTAAGGGAATTAGATTACCTTAAATTAATAATTTGTTTTATTTCTTTAACCTTTATTTAACCAGGTAGAGTCTCATTGAGATTTAAAGTCTGCAAGAGAGATTAAGACAGCAGTAATTTAAACATATATAAAGTTACAGATAATATAACAAAGAAAATAACTTAGAAAATGGAGACAAAACTGTGTCATGACAAATACAAATCAATAAATAGTATATATAGAGGATCCAGTCTGTATAAGAGTGATTTTTTTCTAAACCTAGGACTTAAAAGTTGCCTTCTGCCCTTTAAAAAGTACAAAGATTTTATTTTTGTGCAATTGGTCATTTCATAACAGTCGGTAACACTTTTTAAAAAATCTTGTTTCCTGCTGCAGTTTAGAATGAAACTGTATTTAATTATACTCTGTTGTGAAGCTTTTGGAGACAAAACCTTCACAGCAAAATCATCCGTGTTACTTTACCTCTGAGTGTAGAAATCAGTGTTTCTATCAGTTAATTTAACACTTTTAAACAGTTGTGACCGGCCGCTCCAGAGCCAAATCAGCTCTCTGATTGGACAAATCGACTCTCCAATCAACACTTAACTTAAAACAATTTATCACCGTATCACTCCAGTGTAAAACCTGCTTTGAAGGCTTTGGGGAACCCGGTCCGGCAGGTTAGCGGCTTGCTGGTGTTGTGTGTTGTGTTGTGTACCTGTCACACTCTGTCCTATTAAAGCCCAGAGAGCGGGGCGGGGGGGGGGGGGGGGGGAGAAAGATGGCGTCCTGTCTGGAGCGGCTCCCTCCTGCTGCTACTGTTTATCCAAAACGCCGGCGTTTTACTTCTGCTAATGGACTGGGACTCAAATCAAATCTGACCCCCAGAATGAGAGCGAGCATTACCAAAAACAATATGATAATTCAGTTTTTTTTTTTCCCCTCCCCTCCCCTCCTCCTCCTCCTCCTCCTCCTCCTCGCTAAATTGCAATGCAAAGCCGGCCTCCATCTGCTGAAATCTCTTTATGTAAGGAGCAAGAGAATAAGGATTAAACTCAAAAAAGATAAAGATGTTGATGAAATGGTTTAATTGGCCTTCAGATCATGAGATATTTGGACGCTTTAAGGTGGATGGTGTTGACAAATACCTGGTTGTGCTGCCATATTTGTTTGTTTGTTTGTTTTGCTTTGATAATATTATTGGATGCACAAATGTGAATACACTCCATGCAGCTCCTCACATTTAGACTATAGAGTATAAGTGAGTTTTTACATCTGAAGTCTGGTCAGTGCAAATCCTGACAACACAATTGAACTATTTACTAGTCGCATTTAAACAAATTCCCAGTAACTTTAGCTCTATTCATATGGGACTAATATTACCCGGGGAAGTCCAATGATTTGTAGTAATCGTTGATTTTAATCTTATGCGAATCTACTGTAATAGATCAATGATACAGAATCAAACACACACTCCAAAACTGAAGGTGCTGGAAGCTACAAGGCAAAACACCAGAAAGAGAAAAACACTGCACACTTCTGTCAGATGCAAAAGTAAATATTTATTCAGCTCAATGGACCTTCATCGTTATGTGTCTGTAATTTGTAGAGTAAAAATTCCAGCGCAAATTACCAAAGACAGAGGTTCCCTTATGATGCTAATCCTGTGGGCATCAAACTGTTGGTGATTTCAGCCATAATTTGTTTTTATTTTGCCATTTCTTCTTCTTCTTCCAGACAAATGCAGGCAGGAGTGGAATCTACAGAAGGCTCTGAACGCAAAATAAAACCAGGAAGTGAGAATTTGTAAAATCCTGACCTCACGCTGTTGTATCCAAAGGCTGCGGTGAGATTTGTATTTTCACTTTTGTGTTTCACGAAAACGCAAAGGTCAGGGAGGTCATTCATTAATCACATGACACATAACACCAGTCCTGTGCGAATAGGACTTTTGTTTCATTATAATAAATTCAGATTCACATTCTGGTCTCTATTTTGCAAATTTGTGCTCAAATCAACCCCAGAAAACCTGTATAGCATCCTGAGGGTTTTCAGCACACTGATACTGGAAGAAAAAAGCGTATTAAACCATTTTGAATCCAGTTTAGTGACCTTTGACCTTTGACCTCCTTACTATCGATTACACCGGCAATCGAGGAATTTAAGCTTCTTCTGCTGCAAATGTAGCCTGATCTTTTGTGCACGCTCAAAAAAAAAAAAAATGTTTAATGATAAGTTTTATGTCACGCTTTTAAATGCAGCATGAAGGGAAAGACATGGAAAAAGAGGAAGAAGAGTGAAGCATCCATCTCTTACACTTTCTACATGATCCTTTTTCCATGTACAATATAAGCATAATAAGATGAAATTTGACACTGCATGCTCTTTAAAATATCCTCTAATGCTTCCACCTGAAAAGAAAGAATTGAAGGTGTATTTTATTTGCTCGGACAAATGAAAAAACACTAAAAAAGTGGGAAAAAATAACCGCAAAAGGTGAAACTATTATTGCAAATTTTTTCCTTCAATCACTCTTCTTCTCCATCCAGCTCCTTTGTATCACTCCAGGTGTGAGGTTTGTATTTATTAGCATAATCTCTTGGTATATCTAGGTATTGGTTTGTTTAAGCTGAGATGTTTTAATAAGCCCTTTTGTTTTTTATGATCTTTTCCTGCACACATTAGTAGCTGCATCTCTTCTTCGTGCTTTTTTTTTTTTAAATCATATCCATCACTTCACATCAACTCAACTATAACAATAAGTCCAAGATGATCAAAAGCCGCACGTTCTTGAAAGTCTGCTCTCATCTTCCACCTTTTTAAAGGGAAGTAAAGACAGAAACAGCCAGGAGGAGAAGAAGAAGAAGAAGAAAGAGGGGGAAAAAAACCCGAAACAAAACAGTGAAAAGCTGATAAAAAAAAAAAAAGGCCGTTATTAGCTTGGTCGCGGTCGGAGCCCATTTGCGTCCATTTGCATCTGGGCTGAAACCTGCAGCTGAGAGCGTCTCTCCGCTGTATAATGACCGGTTGTCACAACAACGCGGGAGGTGGCCCCGCCGGCCAAATGACGCCCTGTCACTCCTCCGCACGCCGCCGCGCTGGCAACCTGTAATTCCCCTCGCAGCGCGGCCTCCTTCCTGCTGCCGCCCGCTTAAATGGCACTTTTGAAGGAAGTAAATCTACAAAAGTTGTGTTTAATAACATCGCTGGAGCCAAATGTTTGACGGGGTGAGGTGTGGGGGGGGGGGGGGGTTTGGGGGGAGGGGGGGGGCGTAGAGCGAGAGGCTCACAGGGTTAAGAGGGATTTGTCATTTTGTTTGTGCTCGCAGCCTCTAATCTGTTCATTGAAACGGCCCATCTTTTCAGCTAGCCGCGCTCCAAGTAAATGAAAAACAATTATACGGTGCGGGGAGAGGAAGCAAGGCAAGGTGGGACGGCGCTGGGCGTGTGTGTGTGTGTGTGTGTGTGTGTGTGTGTGTGGAGTGGGGAGGGGGGAGTGGGTTGTCTTCGTCGTCGGTTCCCATCTGATATCAGTGGTCGTCTCTTCTTAATGCCGTTCTCTGACTGCTTGAACAGCGAAGCCGGTGCTGCGTTCAGACTCACTCACAGCAGGACCTGGATCAAGAGATGGATCCTGTCTGTCTGTCTGTCTGTCTGTCTGTCTGTCTGTCTGTCTCTGTCTGTCATTATGAAGAGCATCAACTGACTGTTTGACACTATAAAGGCTGAGCTGTGGTCAGGTGAATTGAAACATCTCACCTTTCCAAAATGTCCCTCCATGACTTTTCCTGCACCTACTCTCTGTACAAAGCAGCGTTGTAAAATCTCCAAAATCATGGCATGAATAACTATATAATATTTACCAACTTCAGTTAAAGGCTTGTTGGGCTTCTTTCAGATCCTTAATGCCTTTCCCAGTGTTAAGAGGATGCCACTGTGTTAATATGAGGAGTAGAATAAGAGATAGCAGCCGTGTTGAGAGAGAAATGTGTATGTCAGAGTATGTATTCTGTCATTTTGTAAGAAAAAAACACATTTTATCCTATATAGTTTATCATTCAGTGAATAAAATATTGAAAATCCAGTGTGTAGAAGTGTTATTTTGTCCACTAATATGTTGTTTTGTTGTACTTTGTTTTCTTCTTTTCCAATTATTATATTATACATATTATATATGTTAATAGAGTAAGAGGTAGCAGCCATTTTGAGACAAAACCGAATACGAAGGAGTATGTATTGTCATTTTGAAAGAAAAACCATACATTTGATCCTTTAGTTTATCATTCAATAACTAAAACAGAGAAGATCCAGTGTGTAAAAGTGTTATTTTGTCCACTAGCATTACCTGTATTCTTAAAATGTGCCATCATTTGCTTTAAGTGTGTGCTATCAGCTAGCAAGTGTCTTCAGTTTCCTTTTTTCCCCTCCAAACTTTTCATAAAGGCCTGTAGTATGCTGATACTCATGTAAACAAGTTAAAGACATTTGAATATTAGAGCATATCTTTAAATATGAAATGAGGGAACAACAGCGTGAGACTTGAGACTTTTCCTTCATATTTAAACTGAAAACTATCTGAATCCTCCTTGTTACGAGTTTAGTGTCTAGTTTTAATTCAGTATCTGCATTTATGAACATAAAACTAAACGTATGAAACGTTATTAGCGTCATAATTTGCTGATACTCCTGTAAACGACACCTTAAAGATCGAAAACTCTTTATTTCACAGCAGTTGTGTGCGGGTTCTTCCATCATTTCACGATCGCCGAATGAAATATTTCACCGTCTGTCTGCCTCGACGTCGCGCCGCACGTTCCCTCCGTTGAAAAAGTGAAACTCCAGAATAGATTTCTGCGGGGAAAAAAATAAATAAATACTTCTATCGTCTGTAATGAGTCAAACACCAGAGCGACTCGCTTGGGTTGCAGCCTCCTGTCTCTGCAGATGTGAAGTGAAGTGACACATTCATATGCAGGGAGGGGAAAAAAAACAAAAACACTAAAACTCACAACCCGAAGGCCCCCCCAAAAGGCAAACACATAACTAAACCTGTGCGAAGAAGAAGAAGAAGAAGAAGAAGGAGAAGAAGAAGAAGAAGCGGCGAGGAAATTAGCGACAAAGCATTATAATTTGTCACTGATGCATAAATCTTGCTGACGTGCTCAGTCACTTTAATGGAGCCGGCGGAAGGCTGTGCAAACTTGCGCCGTTGCAGAAAAACAGAAAAACTATATGTTTCGAACATCACCTTATTTGCATAATTTACCAAAAGCCAATGAGGCAGCTCAAGGAGTGCGGGTGATAGTAATAAGTGTTTGGGAAAGGCAGAAAGATCACTAATGGTTTGCCTATGGGGATTTCTCCACGCCATGGGGGAGGAAAATGAGAAATATTTTTCAAACAGCGGGGGTAAAGGTTTTAAAACTAGGAGCACATGGGGAGATAAAGATGTTCCTGCCACGGGGCGCTACGCGGGAAAAATGCAACGGCGAGGATGACAAAAAGAATGCCCCCGTAATTTCGGCATTAAGAGGTAATAATCATGTTTCACCGATGATATTAAAACGGTAACCCGCAACGCCGGGGTAAGATAGATAAATATATAAATAAAGAAGAAGGAGAGAGAGAGAGAGGGAGAGAGAGAGAGAGGGGGAGGGAAGAGGAGCGGGGCCCCATCAGGTAGAGGAGGTAATGAGGTGGTGGGTGGGAGGAGGGGGGAGGGGGGGGTGAAGGGGGGGGGGGGGGGTGTTAAAGTGCTCATCACCGACTCTGTGTGAGAGTAAACAAAGAGTGAGAAAAAAAAGGAGAGGAGAGTTCGCAGATCACGACCCGAGCCGCCGCCGCCGCCGCCGCCGCCGAGCTGCGGGGAGGCGAAGGGTCTCGGCCCGTGCGGGACGGTTCGCCACGCGCGTTATGCAGATTTCGGGGACGGAGGCGTACGCAAGACTCGCCTCCTCGTTTTAACCCCTCGCCACCCTCATTTTCCCCCTTAAGTAGCTTCAGAGTCGGAAGAAACATTTTTCGTCCAGACTGTACGACTGAACGGCTCACCCATGTTCATCCATTTTTTATTTCAAATGTAAAAAAAAAAAAAATCTAGATGTTTGTGCACCATTTTCTACACATTTCCCTGTAATTCAGCCTCACATGTTTGGTGTCTTTGGAAACCGTACGACCTTCACTAGAATTTAAATAAAGTTCTGTGGGTTTGAACAAAGCTGGCAGTCAGAAACAAGTCATAACATCAGTCTTTCCAGTAACATTATACTACACAGCACCTATAGTGTCTCCATGATTGTAGTGTATTATACAGATTTATGACAACTGCTCATGTGTTTTTGTTTGCTCTTAATGTATTATAATGCTTTATAAACCTTTTTGTCTGCTTTAAGGAAAGTCTTCCACTCAAAGCTTTTCCCAACCTGGATGGGAAGTGCTGCAATACATTATAAACAAATTCTATGAGACATTATATTATTATATTATAAACAAATACTTAAAAGAAACATTACAAATGAGCTTTATAACCACTTACAAATCTCTATAGGTGCTTATAGACTGTCAT
>NC_136017.1:2518507-2521007 GCF_048128805.1 Centroberyx gerrardi
TGATATTCCCCCTCCGCCCACGCAGGAGTCGTTTTTTTTATTTATTTATTATCTCTCTGACAGGGGAGGGAGTGACGGCGAGTCGGAGAAAGCGTTTTGTCAGTTCTTAAGTGTCTGACAATCCGAATGAAGTTTAGCATGCAGAAGAACAAGAGGGCATCTTATTTTATTTTTTTATTTTTTTCATGTGTCTGATGGAGAGATGGGTCGGGCCGCAGAGAGAGAGAGAGAGAGAGAGAGAGAGATGGAAATGACAAGAGGGAGCGGCGGTCGCTGAAGCCA
Organism: Centroberyx gerrardi; assembly: GCF_048128805.1. NCBI lineage: Eukaryota > Metazoa > Chordata > Actinopteri > Beryciformes > Berycidae > Centroberyx > Centroberyx gerrardi. Next base: position 2,518,790 of record NC_136017.1, read on the forward strand.
CCGGTGCATTAAAGAAGTCTCCTCTCTGTCATCGGGAAGGCCCGGCGCCGTGGCGATGGAGGGGGGTAAGAGGGGAGGGGGGGGGGGTAGGGGGATAGTGGGACGCGTCGCCGCTGACCCCGAGCTCGCGCCCCGCTCCCTGGTGGTCGCAGCCCCGGGAAAACGGCGGGGGGGGGGAGGAGGGCGGCGAAACACGGAGGCTGCCAAAGTGACAGGAAAGTCATCTCAGGAGGGGATCAGTCTCCAACATGGCAACCCGCGGCCTGTCAGCCCCGACAACCCCCCCCCACACCCCCCCACCCCCCCACACCCCCCCTTTCTCCTGATCTTGTCGTCAATTTTATCAAATAAGGGATCGCAGCAGAGAACTGAGAGATGCTGGAGTTTATTTGCACATACAAATGATAAAGTTTAAAGGTCCTGCATGTCGCATCTTTAAAAATCAGTGTATCTGTCACATTCATTGCAATACCTAAATACAGTTCTGTGCAAAAGTCTCATGTAAAAAAAATCCATAAAGTGAAGATGCTTTCAAAAATACCTGGAAATAAGGGATTTTTGGAGCGAATTAAGTCTAGTTGTGATGTGTTTACTGCCTGGGAAATAAGGAACTTTTTGGAGCGAATTAAGTGACGACTTACTGATGTCTGATATTTAATAAAAAGGTCAATATCGGGCCTGATATCGGTCTTGAACGGCTTTACTTGGCAGTGGAGAGCTGAGGAAGGTCCCGGGCTGTTCGGAGGTGGCGGTGTTTATTAGTGTAGCGGGAACACATCTGTCCGCTCCCAGGTGTGAGCTCACGCTGCGGCCCGGGAACCTCCGACCCCGAGCGCCGCCGGGACGCCGCGCTGAAGACTGGAGGGGCAGCGCGTTGTTTTCAGAGAGAGGGGAGATCAGTGGGTTACGTTTGTGTACATGTACATGAACATGCATGTTTTCACCTCAGTTACAGGATTACACGCTGCTCTATGGGTTGAGAAAATTCTCCGACCTCTTGGGCTTTTGAAACCATTTCAAAAACTCACTGGATAAACTTAAAATGCCTCGTCATCGAGCTGAAAAGGCTGTTTTCCACTGCAAAAAATGACAAGCTGTCCAGTGATTTTCTCTTGTCTCCAGATCTATCAGCTTATTTCTTGCTGGTTTCAATAACACATGCCTTGATTCTCCAAGACAACAAGCTACATTCTCCTGAAAAGTCAAATTTGTTGAAACCGGTAAAATTACCTGCCAGTGCAATGAGATGATTTTACTAAATAAACCCTAAAATGAGCTTGATGAGTCTGTCCGTTCCTGAGAAGTTGACATTTTGGAGATATGAGGTTTTCACCCGACATAAAATAGATAAAACCTCTTACAGAGACGACCTGCTCACTCCAGTAAAAATAAGGGGAATACATGCAAATCATCCTCAAGAGTGTTCATATTTAGAAATGAAAAATCATTCAAGAAATCCAAACCCTCTTTTAGTGTTTGTTGTCGGGTGAAAACCTCGTATCTCCAAACCATCAGCTTGTCAGGAACTAAGTGAAACAGCTTTAGTTTCAGCTTTTTAACTTTATATATAATTTGTTCTGAAAAGGTTTTGAAAGGGTTGTAGAATTTTCTCATCCTATATCCTACAGCTGGAATTAAAACATGAAAATCGCTGCTAAGTTTTTCACCTGATAGTGACAATACACACACATACACACCACATACACGCATGTTCACACACACACACACACACACACACATGCAATGCATAGAAGCATGTAGACAAACAGCAGTGACACAAACGCAGTCTTCTTCTCCATTGTAATTTGTGGCCACAGTGTTTTTTTTTTCCTCTTCTTTTTTTTTTTTTTTTTTTAAACGTGATGTTTATCCCTGCAAACACAGCAAACAGATTTCTGGGAGAACGACGACAGCCGTGAAAAGCCTCGGCGAGCACAGCAGGTACTCCTGCGCCGCGCCGCAACAAACACCTCGCAAACACTCTTATTTAAATGCCCCATCTGCTTTGACAGGTGCTGTTTGAAATCTAACCCCACGGGGGACAACCTTGTAACTTTTTACGCTCCTCTTTGTAACCACGCACGAGAAGCGGCGGGGGAGCGATCCCTTTGTCAAGCCGTCGCACTTCGGAAAAATATACAGTACAAAAGGAGTGTGTGTGTGTGTGTGTGTGTGTGTGTGGAGGAAGGGAGGGTGATGCCGAAAACTTTAACTCAAA
>NC_136017.1:2526007-2563507 GCF_048128805.1 Centroberyx gerrardi
CTAGTCTCATATTCAGCCTTCAGATCTTATTGTTCTTAAACCAAGAGAAACATTCTGCAGTGAGGAGAGATAACTCCACTTGTTTCCAATGCAGCTTCACTTGTTTCAGGAGTTTTCTAGAAATGAGTGTCACCACCTCATAATACACACACACACACACACACACACACACACACACACACACACACACACACACTCCCATGTAAACAGGAAGTGGAAATGCGGGCAGAAGCTTCTCCTTTGAGGAAACGTAACAGCGGAAAGTCCTGAACGCTGCAACGCTTCTGGTACTTTGACACACACACTGCATCACTGTGGTGGGGACTCGAGTCACATGACTTGGACTCAAGTCACATGACTTGGACTCGAGTCAGAATAAGGCAGATCACTGCACTGCTGTCAACAAGAAAATGACTCTTGATTCTACTAAATTCTTCAAACAAGTTGATTTGCATTGGAAACAAGTGAAAATATCTAACGCCACTGGCAGATTTTGTCACGTATTTTAAGAAAATTATGATTTTAGGACTCGATAATAGACTGTGATAGTGATAGTGTAATCACAGATGTCAATATCCATCCTTATACCCATAAAATCATATGGATGAACGGTCGAACAACATACTCATAAACCCAGATGTTTTGTGTTCGTTCTCTCTTGTGACAAACCGCCCCACAGACTCGCTACTTCAGGCGTCTCGGTGCCGTTATTTGGTGTACTGAGGGCCTGGGACAATTTGAATTACTTGAGACTTGACTTGATGCATGAGGAGAAGACTTGGGACTTTGACTTTGACTTGTACCAATCATCATAAAACAATGAGGAAAATCTGGAAACAAGAAACTTTCTCCAAGACAATTTCACTTTTAATGAAAAAAGTAACAAGTTACATTCTCCTGGAAAAAAAAGTTCAGTGCAGTGAGATGGTTTCACTAAAAAAAACCCTTAAATAAGCTTGATGAGTCTGGAGACAAGAGAGAATAACTGAACAGTTTTGCAGAGTGCTGGGTGGATTGTGGATGTGCTGCTCAAATAACAAAGACAGACTTAAGTGAGAAATTACCTTGGCTGTTTCCCCTTCGGTTCTGTTCAGCTCCAACCAAAACACACAAGGGGCATCTTTGTTGGTGGACGGGGGGACTTTCCGAGCCGAGTGTCCGGTCATGGGAACGCTCGCATCAGCCGCAGGACGAGGCCAACGATAACAGGCGGCCAATCAGACGGCAGGTCAGCGGCACGTTACAAACTCCAAGACAAATAATACTTCATTTCAGTTTGTTTTCACGGTGATAAAACCTACAAGTGGAGGGATGAAGACTGATGCACTGCAAAAAAAAAATAAAAAAATCTCCATCTTAACAAGTCATTTAGTCTATTATTGAGTCCTAAAATTGTCTTAAAACAAGTGAATCTGCCACTGGGGTGAGATAATTTTTTTCACTTGTTTCCAATGCAGCTTCACTTGTTTCAGGAGTTTTCTAGAAATGAGTGTCAACCATATTTGACTCCTTAATTTCTAATTTAATGTAAAATTAAACATTAGAGACAGGAACTTATTAATAACCTGTAAACCTGCACAAAAGCCATAAAAAATCCCTTAATTTCTAGTGTCTCTGTGACTCAACCCATGAATAAATCCCTTATAAAACCCATGATACTAACCTTACTTTTTTAAAGCTGTTATTTTTAATGGATAATTAATGTTTATGTGATGAGAAAGTAAGGACATTTCAGGGATAAAATTAAGGGGTTTGGGGTACAGTGCAGTAGTGTTATACTACTACAGTATAAATGCTTCAAACTAATAATGAAATCAAGGAAAACGACTTTGAAGTCTTGGTCCAACTTCTCTTATCAGACCAAGTAGCTTCAAACAAACTCAAAAAAAAAAAAAAAGAGCAATCATATCAATTAAGCTCAGCAGGAAACGGCTGTCTGGATATGACAATAAAAAAATAAAAATCAATCTTATTTCCTGAGTGAATCCACATCTCGATGGAATCAGCGCGTCTGTAAATCAGAGCACTTTGAGGCGGAGTGGCGGAGGGATTCGCCGCCGCCGCCGCCACCGGTGCTTCTCCCCGTTTTTTATTTTTTATTTTTTTTATCAGGCCGCTGGATCCCGTCAGATAAGGTCACTTAAAGCTCCGAGTTCATAAATGAAAACGTTCTCCATCACGCCGGCCGCTTATTGCGTTCCACGGGAGGCAAAATGCAATTTCTCTCGTTTCTGAGCCGCAGATCAAAAGGAAGTGAGTCACCGCACCGAAAACGCTCTGTTTCCAATCGAAGAAAATCAGATCTGCGCTTTCTATTTATTTATTTTTTTACATCTCCATCCGCTTGATAAGCTGTGAGCAGTGACCGTAAATGGGGGGGAGAAACGGTGACATGGCCCTTCTCTTGTCGTCTTATCAATAAATGACATCATCTGCCCCCCAGACGTCTCTCTGGCTGTCGTGTCAGTGGCACTCTGGGTAAAAAAAATGAGAGAAAAAAACAATAGAGAAACATCTATTTTCCACATTACAGCTGTCTGGACGGACGCTGCGGTCTGAAACACCGAGACGGAAACTTCTGCAACTGCAGCGACTAGTTTTCATATAGATCAGAATAGATGAGTCTACTCTACTGTCGTCTATTCTACTGTCGTCTATTCTACTGTCGTCTATTCTACTGTTGTCCATTCTACTGCAGTCTATTCTACTGTCGTCTATTCTACTGCAGTCTATTCTACTGTCGTCTATTCTACTGTCGTCTATTCTACTGCAGTCTATTCTACTGTTGTCCATTCTACTGCAGTCTATTCTACTGTTGTCTATTCTACTGCAGTCTATTCTACTGCAGTCTATTCTACTGCAGTCTACTCTACTGTCGTCTATTCTACTGTTGTCTATTCTACTGTCATCTATTCTACTGCAGTCTACTCTACTGTCGTCTATTCTACTGTCATCTATTCTACTGCAGTCTATTCTACTGCAGTCTATTCTACTGTCATCTATTCTACTGCAGTCTATTCTACTGCAGTCTATTCTACTGCAGTCTACTCTACTGTTGTGTATTCTACTGTCGTCTATTCTACTGTTGTCTATTCTACTGCAGTCTATTCTACTGTCGTCTATTCTACTGTTGTCTATTCTACTGCAGTCTATTCTACTTCAGTCTATTCTACTGTTGTCTATTCTACTGCAGTCTATTCTACTGCAGTCTATTCTACTGCAGTCTACTCTACTGTCGTCTATTCTACTGTTGTCTATTCTACTGTCGTCTATTCTACTGTTGTCTATTCTACTGCAGTCTATTCTACTGTCGTCTATTCTACTGTCGTCTATTCTACTGCAGTCTACTCTACTGTCGTCTACTCTACTGCAGTCTATTCTACTGTCGTCTATTCTACTGCAGTCTATTCTACTGTCGTCTATTCTACTGCAGTCTATTCTACTGCTGTCTATTCTACTGTTGTCTATTCTACTGTCATCTATTCTACTGTCGTCTATTCTACTGTCGTCTATTCTACTGCAGTCTATTCTACTATCATCTATTCTACTGCAGTCTATTCTACTGTCATCTATTCTACTGCAGTCTATTCTACTGCAGTCTACTCTACTGTCGTCTATTCTACTGTCGTCTATTCTACTGCAGTCTATTCTACTGCAGTCTATTCTACTGTTGTCTATTCTACTGCAGTCTATTCTACTGCAGTCTACTCTACTGTCGTCTACTCTACTGTTGTCTATTCTACTGTCGTCTATTCTACTGCTGTCTATTCTACTGCTGTCTATTCTACTGTCGTCTATTCTACTGTCATCTATTCTACTGCAGTCTATTCTACTGTCATCTATTCTACTGTTGTCTATTCTACTGTCATCTATTCTACTGCAGTCTATTCTACTGTCATCTATTCTACTGACGTCTATTCTACTGTCATCTATTCTACTGCAGTCTATTCTACTGTCATCTATTCTACTGCAGTCTATTCTACTGTCATCTACTCTACTGTCGTCTACTCTACTGTTGTCTATTCTACTGTCGTCTATTCTACTGTCGTCTACTCTACTGTTGTCTATTCTACTGTCGTCTATTCTACTGTCGTCTATTCTACTGCAGTCTATTCTACTGTCGTCTATTCTACTGTCGTCTATTCTACTGCAGTCTATTCTACTGCCGTCTATTCTACTGTCATCTATTCTACTGCAGTCTATTCTACTGCAGTCTATTCTACTGTCATCTATTCTACTGCAGTCTATTCTACTGTCATCTATTCTACTGTTGTCTATTCTACTGTCATCTATTCTACTGTCGTCTATTCTACTGTTGTCTATTCTACTGTCATCTATTCTACTGTCGTCTATTCTACTGTCGTCTATTCTACTGCAGTCTACTCTACTGTCGTCTACTCTACTGTTGTCTATTCTACTGTCATCTATTCTACTGTCGTCTATTCTACTGTTGTCTATTCTACTGCAGTCTATTCTACTGTCGTCTATTCTACTGTCGTCTATTCTACTGCAGTCTATTCTACTGTCGTCTATTCTACTGCAGTCTATTCTACTGCAGTCTATTCTACTGCTGTCTATTCTACTGTCGTCTATTCTACTGCAGTCTATTCTACTGTCGTCTATTCTACTGCAGTCTATTCTACTGCAGTCTATTCTACTGTCGTCTATTCTACTGTCATCTATTCTACTGTTGTCTATTCTACTGCAGTCTATTCTACTTCAGTCTATTCTACTGTTGTCTATTCTACTGCAGTCTATTCTACTGCAGTCTATTCTACTGCAGTCTACTCTACTGTCGTCTATTCTACTGTTGTCTATTCTACTGTCGTCTATTCTACTGTTGTCTATTCTACTGCAGTCTATTCTACTGTCGTCTATTCTACTGTCGTCTATTCTACTGCAGTCTACTCTACTGTCGTCTACTCTACTGCAGTCTATTCTACTGTCGTCTATTCTACTGCAGTCTATTCTACTGTCGTCTATTCTACTGCAGTCTATTCTACTGCTGTCTATTCTACTGTTGTCTATTCTACTGTCATCTATTCTACTGTCGTCTATTCTACTGTCGTCTATTCTACTGCAGTCTATTCTACTATCATCTATTCTACTGCAGTCTATTCTACTGTCATCTATTCTACTGCAGTCTATTCTACTGCAGTCTACTCTACTGTCGTCTATTCTACTGTCGTCTATTCTACTGCAGTCTATTCTACTGCAGTCTATTCTACTGTTGTCTATTCTACTGCAGTCTATTCTACTGCAGTCTACTCTACTGTCGTCTACTCTACTGTTGTCTATTCTACTGTCGTCTATTCTACTGCTGTCTATTCTACTGCTGTCTATTCTACTGTCGTCTATTCTACTGTCATCTATTCTACTGCAGTCTATTCTACTGTCATCTATTCTACTGTTGTCTATTCTACTGTCATCTATTCTACTGCAGTCTATTCTACTGTCATCTATTCTACTGTCGTCTATTCTACTGTCATCTATTCTACTGCAGTCTATTCTACTGTCATCTATTCTACTGCAGTCTATTCTACTGTCATCTACTCTACTGTCGTCTACTCTACTGTTGTCTATTCTACTGTCGTCTATTCTACTGTCGTCTATTCTACTGCAGTCTATTCTACTGTCGTCTATTCTACTGTCATCTATTCTACTGCAGTCTATTCTACTGCAGTCTATTCTACTGTCATCTATTCTACTGTTGTCTATTCTACTGTCATCTATTCTACTGTCGTCTATTCTACTGTTGTCTATTCTACTGTCATCTATTCTACTGTCGTCTATTCTACTGTCGTCTATTCTACTGCAGTCTACTCTACTGTCGTCTACTCTACTGTTGTCTATTCTACTGTCATCTATTCTACTGTCGTCTATTCTACTGTTGTCTATTCTACTGTCATCTATTCTACTGTCGTCTATTCTACTGTCGTCTATTCTACTGCAGTCTATTCTACTGTCGTCTATTCTACTGCAGTCTATTCTACTGCAGTCTATTCTACTGTCGTCTATTCTACTGCAGTCTATTCTACTGCTGTCTATTCTACTGTCGTCTATTGTACTGCAGTCTATTCTACTGTCGTCTATTCTACTGCTGTCTATTCTACTGTCGTCTATTCTACTGCAGTCTATTCTACTGTCGTCTATTCTACTGCAGTCTATTCTACTGCAGTCTATTCTACTGTCGTCTATTCTACTGTCGTCTATTCTACTGTCATCTATTCTACTGCAGTCTATTCTACTGTCATCTATTCTACTGCAGTCTATTCTACTGTCATCTACTCTACTGTCGTCTACTCTACTGTTGTCTATTCTACTGTCGTCTATTCTACTGTCGTCTATTCTACTGCAGTCTATTCTACTGTCGTCTATTCTACTGTCATCTATTCTACTGCAGTCTATTCTACTGCAGTCTATTCTACTGTCATCTATTCTACTGTTGTCTATTCTACTGTCATCTATTCTACTGTCGTCTATTCTACTGTTGTCTATTCTACTGTCATCTATTCTACTGTCGTCTATTCTACTGTCGTCTATTCTACTGCAGTCTACTCTACTGTCGTCTACTCTACTGTTGTCTATTCTACTGTCATCTATTCTACTGTCGTCTATTCTACTGTTGTCTATTCTACTGTCATCTATTCTACTGTCGTCTATTCTACTGCAGTCTATTCTACTGTCGTCTATTCTACTGCAGTCTATTCTACTGCAGTCTATTCTACTGTCGTCTATTCTACTGCAGTCTATTCTACTGCTGTCTATTCTACTGTCGTCTATTGTACTGCAGTCTATTCTACTGTCGTCTATTCTACTGCTGTCTATTCTACTGTCGTCTATTCTACTGCAGTCTATTCTACTGTCGTCTATTCTACTGCAGTCTATTCTACTGCAGTCTATTCTACTGTCGTCTATTCTACTGTTGTCTGTTCTACTCTGCAGGAGAACAGATGAGGATAAAAGATGAGAGGAGAATAGACTGGACTAGAATAGACTAGAATTAACAGAGACTGAGGTCCATTTTAATGTAGTTGGCTTCCCTTGAATTGACTTGAGTAAACTAGTATAGAGTACAGTAGAATAGAATCGACTAGACTTCAGTAGACTACACTAGAATAGAACAGAATGGAATAGAACAGAATGGAATTGACCTGAATAGAGTAAATGAGAATAGAGTACACTAGACAACACTAGAATACAATATAGTAGAGCAGAACAAAATTGATTAAACTAGAATGGACTGAATCAGGAGCAAACTAGAATAGACCAGAATAGAGTAGAATAGAATAGACTAGGATATACTAGTGTAGACTAGACTACAATAGACTAGAGTTCAGTAGAGTTGAATTGACTCAAAAATAGAGAATAGACTAGAATAAACTACAGTAGACTAGACAATAATAGGGCACACTAGAGTAAAACAGAGTAGAATAAACTGAATCAAGTCCGATTTTATAATTTACTTCACTTGAGTTGACTTAAACTATTCTACTCGATTCTATTCTAGTTTACTCTGTTTAGGACTTGATCCAGTTTATTCTCCTCTTCCAGTCTATTTTACTCTAGTGTGCCCTGTCTAATCTACTCTAATTTATTCTAGTTTAATCAATTTTGTTCTACTACATTGTATTCTAGTCTTGTCTAGTGTACTCTAGTTTACTCTATTCAGGTCAATTGTACTCTAGTCTTGGGAACATTAGTATTACTGAATTAATTAGTTTTTTCATTGTAAAACAGCAGCAGTTTAAATCCTCAGTTGTTGTAAATTAAAAAGTTGATTTGTTTTGTTGAAGATTCACAAGTCTGAAGTTCAGCAGCGTGTCGACGATTACAGCCGTCACCCCGACTCGCTAATGATTTGACGCATTTAAAGATTCGTCAATTATTTCCCCTACTTTTTATCGCTTTGATTGAGATCATTAATTACGAGCAGAGGAGTTTCCTCGCTGACCCGGAACAGCTTCTGCCCGCTCGCCTCGCCGCTTCCTCCCCGGTCAGCGGACCGGACGCCGGACGCAACACAAAGGGCTTTTTCAGCGTGAAGTCTCGACCCCCGCCGCCGCAATCTGATCAGGAACGTGTGTGTGTGTGTGTGTGTGTGTGTGTGTGTGTGTGTGTGTGGATAATGAGGATCTATTGTAGGGAGAGGCGAGGAGATGAACAGGAATGTGAGAGAGAAAGAGATTATTTGAAGGAAGTCGCTCCAAAATCAATTCAGTTTGAGAAAACACTGCTATCTGCTATTCCTCCGTCAGGAGAATAGACTAGAGTAGAATAGACTAGAGTTTAGTAGAATAGACTACAACAGACTAGAGTTCATTAGAATAGGCTAGACTACAACAGACTAGAGTTCAGTAGAATAGACTACAACAGACTAGAGTTCAGTAGAATAGGCTAGACTACAATAGACTAGAGTTCAGTAGAATAGACTAGACTACAACAGACTAGAGTTCAGTAGAATAGGCTAGACTACAATAGACTAGAGTTCAGTAGAACAGACTAAAGTAGAATAGACTAGACTACAACAGACTAGAGTTCAGTAGAACAAACTAAAGTAGAATAGACTAGACTACAACAGACTAGAGTTCAGCAGAATAGATAGAATACAACAGACTAGAGTTCAGTAGAATAGACTAGAGTAGAATTGACTAGACTACAACAGACTAGAGTTCAGTAGAATAGACTACAACAGACTAGAGTTCAGTAGAATAGACTACAACAGACTAGAGTTCAGCAGAATAGATAGAATACAATAGACTACAGTTCAGTAGAACAGACTAAAGTAGAATTGACTAGACTACAATAGACTAGAGTTCAGTAGAATAGACTAGAGTAGAATTGACTAGACTACAATAGAGTTGAGATCAGTAGAATAGACTACAATAGTCTAGAATTCAGTAGAATAGACTAGAGTAGAATAGACTAGACTACAACAGTAGTTTAATTTTAAAGGGTCGTGAACCAAAAAGGTTGAGAACCTCACATCCATCCCATAATGCACCATGTGGGTCAGTAGCATCTATGAACAAGACGCAAACACTGCCACACTGCAGAAAACCTCCATCTTAACATTTAGTCTATTATTGAGTCCTAAAATTATAATTTTCTTAAAATACTTGATATTTCCAATGCAAATCAACTTGTTTGAAGAATTTAGTAGAATCAAGAGTCATTTTCTTGACAGCAGTGCAGTGATCTGCCTTATTCTGACTGGTTTCAACAGACTGACTCTCATTTCTAGAAAACTCCTGAAACAAGTGAAGCTGCATTGGAAACAAGTGGAGTTATCTCTCCTCACTGCAGAATGTTTCTCTTGGTTTAAGAACAATAAGATCTGAAGGCTGAATATGAGACTAGATGACTCGTTCAGATGGAGTTTTTTTTTTTTTACGATTCTCACCCTGTAGGATGAACCGGTCGTTTGAATCGCTTTGGACAAAAAAGCGTCCAGCAAATGGACTCGGGGTCTTACTGCTTCGTCAGAAACGCGCTGGATGGATGGATGGATGGAGGGATGGATGGATAGAGGGATGGATAGAGGGATGGATAGAGGGATGGATGGATGGATGGAGGGATGGATGGATGGAAGGATGGATGGAGGGATGGATGGAGGGATGGATGGATGGAAGGATGGATGGAGGGATGGATGGATGGAAGGATGGAGGGATGGATGGAAGGATGGAGGGATGGATGGATGGAAGGATGGATGGAGGGATGGATGGAGGGATGGATGGATGGATGGATGGAAGGATGGATGGAGGGATGGATGGATGGAGGGATGGATGGACAGATGGATGGACGGATGGAGGGATGGATGGATGGAGGGATGGATGGATGGATGGAGGGATGGATGATGGAGGGATGGACAGATGGATGGATGGAGGGATGGATGGATGGAGGGATGGATGGATGGAGGGATGGAGGGATAGATGGATGGATGGATGGACAGACGGGTGGATGGACAGACGGGTGGATGGATAGAGGGATGGATGGATGGATGGATGGATGGATGGATGGATGGTCAAGGTAAATATAAAGTGACAGACCGACAGATCCTGTAATCGTATTTTCACATCGGCGGAGTCAAAGTCGAGCAGATTCCCCCCCGGAGTGTCTGCATATTTTAAAGGTGACAAAACTCAATCCTGGTATTTTTCTGTTTGTCTCCGAGACTGGCGACCCCCAACACACACACACACACACACACACACACACGCACTTCATGGTTCAGCGCCCCTCACCTCTCACTTCAGTATTATTTCAACAAACCGCGTGATCCGGAGACCCCGACATGTGCTGCGTCCGTCCGTCTTCTGGATTTACTGAGGCACTCTTAAGGAAATTAGTCCAATGTGAAGTCACTGTGTGTGTGTGTGTGTGTGTGTGTGTGTGTGTGTGTGTGTGTGTGCATGCAGCAGCTACAGCCGAGACGTACTGTACAAGCCCCCGAGGCGAGCGCTAATACAACAGAAGATCCACTTCTTATATAGATAGACATCGTGCATAAAAAGGTTTGAGGCACTTTTAGGTGCTTCGCCTCAAAAGCCGACTTCAAAAACGGCATCAGAAGAGAAAAGGAGCCTTCAAACCAGCCAGGAACATTAAAAAAGGAACATTAAGAAGCTGAGATAATAAAAATAAAAGGTGGTTTTACTTGAAAAAGTGAAGACCAAGAAATATTTAAGCAAATCTTTCAGCCCACACTGCAAAAACTGACAAACTTGTTCAGACATTTAATCTTGTATCTAGACTTATCAAGCTTATTTTAGGTTGTTTTTTTTGTGAAATAGTGAATTAGTTTTACCAGTTTCAACAAATTAGACTTTTTTTTTTTCCCCAGGAGAATGTAACTTGTTTCAGGACATTTACTCGCTAAAGTGAAATTGTCTTCAAGATTTCCTTCATTGTTTTAAGATGATTTCTTGAAAGAAGTCATGAATCAGGTGACATTTATTGAAACTAAGCAAGATTATCTGCTCGGATATAATAATAATAATATAACCTTGATGAAAACTCCTTAGAAACGAGCGAGGGGTTTTCATCAAAACAGTGAAGCCGGGCGTATTTCTGACAGATTGGAGTAGAATTAAAAGGAATAAACTCGACTGAGGCACCTGTAGTCAAGAGAGGAGGCGCTGGTTTGAATTCCCAACATGATTTAACATTCCCAACATGATTTAACATTCCCAACATGATTTAACATTCCCACATTCCTGCAGCTGAACGCTCACCGGAGAGCGATTCTGACAAGATTTGGCCCCAATTAAGCTTCTGTGCACAAATTTAGAAGATAGGGACTGAAGTCGAATCAAAGTTTTGCAGGATTTTTACAGCACGACCCTCCCTCCCTCCCCCCCCCCCCTCCCGTTTTCCACCACGTCTTCGGCATTTACCGAGGCGCTCTTAAAGAAATTAGACAAATGTGAAGTCACTGTGTGTGTGTGTGTGTGTGTGTGTGTGTGTGTGTTGTGCTCATGCGACAGAAAGCCGCAGCTCGGAGGTATACGGCGACCCGAGGCTAGCATTAATACAACAACAGATGTCGGCTATTTTTTTTTTTTTTTTTTTTTTTTTTTTTTTTTGCCCGGCCCCCGCCCGTACACTCAAGTTATTATTTATTATTTATTTATTTTTCCGAAGCGGTCTGAAGGGAATCCATTTCGAAAAAGAAAAACCCTGTAATTAAGTGTATTGGCGTGCCCTCTCGCTAAGCTAATGGGTTTATTTTGACAGCGTTAATTGTCGTAATTGTCGGAATGGTACCTCTGACACTCGGCCCGGAGATGGCGAAGGAATTGTTGCGCGTTGATGAAAGCGTTGTCATACATACTTCATCTCAACGAGCTAATGCGGCCCGCGTCTTCCCCCTCTCTCTCTCTCTCTTCCCCGCCGAGCCTTATGGGACGCCGCGGCGTTGGCTTTCTAATTGCCTCTAATGAAACGCCGGCGAGGGAGGTGATCCGCTCCTATTTGGATCTCCGCGTTGAAAGAGAGACGGATGGAAAAGGCATCGACGGAGGAGAGAGAGAGAGAGAGAGGGAAGGACGAGGGTGGAAAAAGCGAGAACGAAGGCAGGAGAAATTGAGGAAGAAGGATGGAGAGAGAGAGAGAAGTATCAAGGGAGAATGAAGCCTTTTTAGATGTATCTGCACACTAATTAAAGGCTTAACCCGCTCAAAACTAGTGCGGAGAAACTCTGGACACGGTGGGAATGATTCACAGGCCCGGTGTGCATGTTGTTGGGTTTTTTTTTTTGGGGAAGTGGGTTGATATTGTAATGCAGGTGTCGGGGCAGCAGATGGTGCTGTGCCGGACCCACAGCAGGGGGAGGAGGACAGGAGACTCTGGTCCATGTGTTTGGATCAGGTTTCCTTCTAAAAAAAAACCACTTTCTTCTGACAAAACGATAGCACAAAATTAAACTAAAGCATAAAGGGTGATGCGGTTGCTCAAGTGATAAAGACACTGGAAAAGGAAGAGAGAAGGGAAATAGAGACCAAGTGTGACAAAGAAACAGCAACACACTTCTAAAAACATCTCGCTCTTAATGAGATAATAAAAAATTCAAGGTAATGACACAAATGTCAATTTAACTTCTCGGTAGACAAAATTACAACCGTTATTCATGAAGCAGGACAGACTAAAAGACATTAATATTTTTTTAAAACGTGACGAGCACACGGCACAGAATTGATGATAAAACGACGGCACAAAATTAAACCAAATTATAAAGTATAAGTGGTGGTAAATGAGTCTAGATTGGTTGCACAAATTGTGGAAAAGCCTAAAAAGAGCAGAAGAAGAAAATGACAAACTGTGCAGAGGTGCGATGAAGAAACAAAGATGAGCTGAAACAAAACATCTCGACCTTAATGAGAGAGAGAACAAAATCACACAAATGTCAGTTTAAGCCAAAATTATGAGCTTTTCCCCACAATCCTGCAGCCTCTAGAAACACTTATCATCTTTTTCCGATACCGGATATATTTAGGAATACGACTCCTGACATATTTAAAGGACGTTCAAACCCACACACACACACACACACACACACAGCTGCAGAGGAAGGAAACCTAAACCCCCCGAAACTACTGCGAACACAGAGAGAGGACGAGTCTTCGCTCACTTCCCTGCAATAATCCGAGCGCAATTATTGCAGCAGCAACAACAACAACAACGGGGTCACAGAACAGATAATATGCAGTGGAAGTTCAAAGGCAACGATTTAGATGGGGAAGCTGGCAGTGTGTGTGTGTGTGTGTGTGTGTGTGTGTGGTAAACAGCACCCGGATTATCCAGCGGAGGGGAAATGGAAGGAGAGGCGAAACGAGACGTAGATGGAGCGTCGTTCCTGGGAGAGTCGACTCGTCTCTCCTCTCCTCCGCTCAGGTCCAGATAAGAGAATTACGGCTCGACAAGGAGAGTTGACAGCGCTCGCTAAGTCTGTTTATTAGCAGCTGCACTTCATTAGAAACCGAGATCACGTCGATAAACCCCCCCCAACACCACCACCACCACCACCCGAACCCTGTTAGTGAGTAAATAAGCAACGGGGGAAACAAGATTCGTCTTCGAAACCCTCAACTCTCCTCCTTAAGATTCGTAATCGCTCTTAAACGGCGACAAAGTGTAAAAGATCAGGGCAAAAAAAAAAGCGAACAAAAAGCACCACTAAAGGTTTTTTTTTTTATTTTTTTATTTTTTGAAAGATTGATAAATATGGTGGAATCTCAATTAGGCGTCGGGGCGCGAACGCAGATATTAAAAATTTTGGTCAAGAATCTAATTAGCTGGAGGTAATTAAACAGTCTCACACAGGGTCATTAATCTTTCCCGCGGACCTTTGATGTTTTGCATACTGTCTTGCAAGTCATTAATAAAATTCATAACGCTTTTCTTTGTGGTGTTTTATCACGGCCCGTTTCTCCTTTTTCTTTTTTTTTCTTCTTCTTCATCCCCCCCTCCTCCTCCTCCTCCCTCCTCCTCCCTCCTCCTCCCTCCACTCTTCCCTGTAAGAGCTGCACAGTGCAAGTGTCAACACATCACAAGGGCCTCTCCTCTTGAGTTAATTTACTTTCGGTGCATATTACATTTTTTAAAGTTGCACGCGCCGCGACCTCCTCCAACCCCCCCCCCACCCCCACCCCTCTTCCTCCTCTTCCTCTTCCCCCCCTTCCTCCTCTTTTTTTTTTTTTTTTGAGAGCACAATTACAGCGGCAGATCAAATTAAATTCTTCTGCAAGCACAGCTCATTTGGAGTGTAAAACATTCCTCGGCAGTGTGCAGCCGAGTGTGCGGCGTGTCAGCGCCTCGCAAGAAGGGAAGAGAAGAAAACAGAATTGTGTGGCCATTGTGTCCCCCGTAATTAAATCCCCACAATCAGTCCATCTTAAATCAGTCACGCCGTAAATATGAAAAGGGGCCGGGATGAGCTTGAGTACTTACTTGGCCGTCAACACAGCGGGGTAATATATGTTATGTAAATGTGTCAGAGATTATAACGCTGTGGGCCGACACGCCAACACCGCCGACGTAAATATGCTATTTTTTTTCTTTTTTTTTTAATACGTGTGTGTGTGTGTGCTTTGTGCAGCTGAATATGTGTAAATATATGTGTGTGTGTGTGTGTCGATACACGCAAATGCAAATATGTAGGCATGTGGGTGTGGATGTCGCTGTGCAGAGACTCGGTGTAAGTGTGTGTGTGTGTGAGTGTGCATGCAAATATATATATATGTGGGCATTTGTGTGTGTGTGTGTGTGAGGCCAAGTGTGTATTCTTTTTGTAGCTGTTTGTAAATGTGTGTCAGTGTGTGTGTGTGCTGTCGCAGTGCAGATCAAGTGTGTGTAGCTGTTTGAAGATGTGTAAATGTGTGTGTGTGTGTGCAGACAAATACATACATGTAGGCATGTGCATGTGTGGGTTTTTGTGTGTGTATGTGCATGTGTATGCGTGTGTGAGTGACCAATAGTGTGCAGATAGCCGAGTGTATGTCTGTGTGTGTGTGGAAAAAGTGTGTGTGTGGCAGATAGTGTGTATACTCTGTTTGTGTGTGTGGAAAGACGGTCCACACTGTGTTTATCAGTGTGTGGGCGTATAGAGGCGTGTAGCGTGTGTGTGCGTGCCTCTGTGTGTGTGTGTGTGTGTGTGTGTGTGTGTGTGTGAGTGACATTAATGCACAGCTATCATGGTGAGTGTGTAAGTGGAGCGGAGCCGCTGAACCCCAGCAGGACACGCTTCAG
The DNA here is from genome assembly GCF_048128805.1 of Centroberyx gerrardi. Classification (NCBI taxonomy): domain Eukaryota; kingdom Metazoa; phylum Chordata; class Actinopteri; order Beryciformes; family Berycidae; genus Centroberyx; species Centroberyx gerrardi. Next base: position 2,541,254 of record NC_136017.1, read on the forward strand.
ACGCTGACAGCTCCGATCACACTGCAAACAAACTGCAGCCTGCAGACTGAAACGGCTCAGAGTACCGCGCTTTTACTTTTTTATTTTTTTATTACACTCATAAACCCGATTGGGACGGGATTATAGTGAGGTCATGTGATCGCTACCTGAGCATGGCTGTCATTTTAGTCCCGTCTGAATCTGCCATGTCATTCATTTTAATAAACTGGAGTAAACGCAATACGGATCGACTCATTTCTCTATTTTTTGAAGATATCTCTCAAACTTTGTCTTCTAAATCAGTGATTCTCAACCTTTTTCACATCAAGGACCCTACTTTAGTCCACATTAGAGCCACATTAGACCCCCATTTGATGAGATTTTGTCTCTCAGACCCAAATCTGAGAATATTTTTATTGTCAGATATGATTTTGTCCAGAATCCCATGACTGTCTGTATTGCAGGTAGAGAGACAACAAGGAAACTATGATCAGAACAGTCATTCTTCTACATTCAATGAAATAATGCTGAAGTTTAACAATTCATCAGTTTGCTGGGGGACCCCCTGGAACCCCCTCAAGGACCCCCTGGTGGTCCTCGGACCCCACGTTGAGAACCACTGATCTAAACTACTGAAATAAAGCGAGTGCTGCTCCTTGTCCTTTTCCATTTCAGCAGTTGACCATCATCTGCTTATATCACAAAAAAAAAAAAAAATTGCAGTCATGTGAGTGAAAACAACCAATAAAACATCACAGATTTTTGAACAGTCCCGCCTCTCCCATCCAATAGAAATGCCTCTCTCTCTCTCTAACTGATCTCCCATTGGTTTACACTTTTGAATGAGCCCTCCCTGCGTTAAGCCCCGCCCCCAACATCCTGTTTCAAGATGCTCTCTAAATGCTGCTTCATTGAGACTTTAATAGCTCAGACAAAATAATCTTTACTACATCATATACTCTTAAAGGTCCCATCTGGTGTAAAGCAGGACTCCCCTTGCTTTTTTGATGATAAAGGAGTTGGATGTGTATCTAAACATGGTGAAAGTATCAAAACTAAATCCACACAATCCATATTAGAAAAGCGAGCCTCTAAACGAGCCGTTTGGACTTCCGTAACTTTGTGGCGTCACAAAGGTTCGCTCATTATCATTTCTGTAAGAAATAATAGACTAACAAAGTGTTTTTTTCAAAGCGGTCGAGCGGTCGTCATCGTTTATTACCGGAGAGTTTTCCCTACCTGTAGCCGCCGGGCCGCGGCGTCTCACGTTTCACTCTCGAAACGGTTAGCCAATCGGAACGGAGGGGTCGTTAATATTAATGAGCCTTAAAGACACGGCGACAGAAACGGCCTGTTCTTGGTAAGGCTCAGAGAGATGCTGGAAAATGAACGTGGAGAAATGGATTGAGAGTGTTTTTGGTACATGACACCACACACACAGCTTTGAATGGACCTCAAGACATAAAATAAAACTCAGGAAAGTAGAATATGGACCTTTAACATCTATCTAACGGCTGAGAATGGAAGAGAGAAAAGTGCATCGCGCCTATTTCACGCTAGAACAAAAACTAGAAACAGCTAAAGGAGAGGTTCATTCTTTAGATTCGATACAAACAGTTTTTTGAAGGTTTTTAATTATTTTAAAATATTATAAAGAAAGTATGGAGGTTCAGCAGTGGAGAGGAAGTGCTGGTGCTGATGATCCTGCAGCGTTCGTTCCCACACTCCAAACTAAGAGTGGATGCTCACTGGAAAGGCTTTGACAAGATCTGGCCCCAATTAAGCCTCAGAGCACAAATTTAGCAGATGGGGGGCTAAACTTTCACATCATAGTTTGGCTCAGAGGTTTTTTTTTCTCACAGTCAAGAAAAATTTGGAGGAGCTGGCAAACTGTGCGCCTAATTAGCTGAGGAATTCTTCGAAAATATCTGTGCATCCGTCCCTCAGACCCAAAACACAGGAGAGAGTTTCCACATAATGATATTTCACATTAAAGTGTTTATTATATTTCACATGAAGTCCTGCATTAAGGATGTGAGCAGGAATGTTGTGGAGGGAAAACTCACTAAAAAAATCTGTTTTATTTATGAACAAATGTTTAAAAAAAACAACACAAATAGTTTAAAACCCACTTTGTCTCTATGGGCTTTTAGCCGTTTTTGCCTTTTTGTCCGTTTCGATTGTTTTCTGTTTTCTTATCTTTTCTTTTAGCCTTGTTGAAGAGCTTTGTAAAGTGTTTTTGTGTTTAAGGTGCTATAGAAATAAAGCTGACTTGACTTGAAATGGATTTTTGCCCACCATTTTTGAGCTCACATGATTTAAAAACTATTATATATTAAATATTAGAGTGAATTTATTGCTGTATATGTAGGATATTATTGGACCTGTTTTCCAGAGATAGAGGAACACGAAGGCTGCTTTTTCTGTCTTTTCTTCCTGGATTTCTTCCTGGATATTTTTAGTCCCAGTGGAGGAAAAAGTCCCCTTTTACACACACACATACACACACACACCCACACTTTATGTATATACACACTTGATGTATATACTGTACATCCTGTCGCTCACACATATGCTCTCTTTTCCTTTTTTCTTTACTTGATTGTCGTTTGAAAACTGAAGGCCCGTCCTATACACAGAGTCTCATTCAAACACACTCATACACTCATACACACACACACACACACATTCCTATACATATGTACATCCATACTGAGAGACACATGACACACACACACTCCGACATAGATACAGAAAGTCGGGGCCTTGACAAATAAAAATAAAAAAAATAAAACAAAACGAAAAGAAAAATCGAACCCTGTGATTCTCAGAGTGGAGCAGGAAGCCGATCGTCCCGGCTCCGCCTCCCAGCTCCCAGTCGGCTGATGGGAGGTCATACTGGGAGCAGCTGGGCATGGGAGAAACACTCCAGTCTGCAACCATTATATCATTTCCTGTTCTGTTTCCCGTCGACCTCAGCTGCCAAAAAGGAGAGGGAGGAAAAAAAAAAAAAAAAAAAATCCCCCTTAATGGGCAATTTCCACAGGGCAAAGAGGGCAAACCAAGAGGGAGCGCTATACAGTTCTTTATACTGCGGGAACAAACAAAAAAAAAATGGTGGGAATAGTGACCGAGCGTCCGGCGAATTTACATCGGCGAGGAATCGGTGGCGAAAGGCCAAACGTTGATATTTACAATTCAGCGTTTATATCTCGCAGGTACAAACGTGCGGGTTTATCTTTGAAAGCGACCGGCTAATCTGGAGTCGCCTTTCATCCTCGCTCGTACCTTTTCTACCAGAGGTATTTATCTGGAAAACACCCTCCCCTCCCCTCCCCGCACCCTAGGGCCACTCTGTGTCATCCTCTCTCCTTTCTGGGAATGGGGAAATGAAGTGGCGTACTGCTAAATATAAACTGGCAAACGGAGGGGGGGGGGGGTTCGGGTTCTCGCTTACCTGATAAAACGCCGATTGTCTCCCAGAGAGCGCGGGCAGATAAAATTATTTTGAGTGGGAGCACAATGGCGGAGGTGCTTATGCTAATCCCGACACTTCTTTTTAAAAAAGGCGGCAAATAAGATAAGCTCCTGCCTCAAGGTAGGGAGCAAGGAGGCAGGGGAGGAGGGAGGGAAGGAGGGAGGGAGGGAGGCTCCTGCCGCCGCCGTATGAACGATTCCTCCTTCAGCCAATTCCTCCTTCGCCGAATCCCCGTCCAAGTTTGTGTCAGAGCATTTGCATAATTCACACCTACTCCCTGCATCCCCCCCCCACCGCCCCAACAAACAATATCTTCCCCCCGCCAGGAACAAGGAACACGCATGGGGATTGGACTTTCAGTTCTACAAACATTTCTCGCAGGCAGAGCTGCTCTGGAGGCAGAAATGATCTGATTGGTTGAGTTAAACCCCAGTGGGCGGAGCCAAAGAACCACAGCTTTTCTGGCCAAGTAATATTAGACTAAAGCCCAGTGAAAAAGACAAGAGGTAAGAGAGAAGGAAGCTAATATTATGAAGCCTAGCGCTCCACTAACTGAAAAATCTAGCACCTATTGAGATTTAACTCAACCAACAATATTATTTCTGCCTCCAGCTGCAATTCTGCCTCTTATTGGTTGAGTTAAACTTTAGTGGGCGGAGCCAAAGATTCACAGTTTTTCTGTCTAAAGAAAGAACAAAGAAGAAGGCAAGGGGTAAGAGAGGAGGAAGCTAATACTAAGCTAATACTAAGAAACCTCGCGCTCTAACTGAAAAATCTAGCATCCATTAAGATTTAACTCAACCAATGATGTTATTTTTGCCTCTTGGTGGTTAAACCTCAGTGGGCGGAGCCAAAGAACCACCGTTTTTCAGAGCGCAAGTTAGCTAACTTGCAAACTTGAATGGCAAAGAAGAAACTTTGGACAAAATATAGATATAAACTATAAATATCCCTGACTTCTTTATTTCATTGCTTCCTGACATGACATTCATGATGTTGAAGGTCAGCAGCTAGCTAACTAGCTTACCTAGCTAGCTATAGGCTAGTATGGCTAGTTTGAACTTGAAGGTCAGCTAGCTAACTAGCTAACCTAGATAACTTAGTATGATAGATTGTATTTTTTCAGTTAGCAGCAGAGCGCTAGGCTTCATAATATTAGCTTCCTCCTCTCTTACCGCTTGACTTTTTCACTGAGCTTCAGGCTAACGTTACTTAGCTTAAAATGTGGTTGTTTGGCTCCACGTTTTGAGGTTTAACTCGACTCAGTGAGATGATTTCTGCCTCCCGAACAGCTCTGCCTCTGCAAAATGTTTGTATAACTAAAACTCCAATCTTGTTAGCATAGTTTGACAAAGAATACAGTGGCGCTGTTACTGTCAGGGCCGCGCCGCTTCTGTTTGATCCAGCGTTTGATATTTGTGTGATCCCCACCACCACCACCCCTCACCTTGTTTGTGAGGCATTTGAAAGGGTTATGTAACGGTTGGGGGTTTGGGGGATAATTTGTTGTGGCTTTGAGACTCCTGACGGCGTGTTTTGTTCGCTCCCTTGCTGTCATATTTCAGGACCCAGGGGAGCGGGTCTCTGGAGAGCGGCGGTGACTCGCTGCGGCCCGGCAGGTGTTTTCCCTCACAGAGCGCCGTGTTGGTTTTGTTTCAGTGGGAAGCTTTTCTTTCTGTCTCCTTTCTTTCTTTCTTTTGTACCTTTTGTCTGACTTTCTGTCTTCCTATCTTTATTCATTTATTTTTTTTACTCTTTATAGAGATTCAGGTATTCAATCAATCTGTCAAAGAGGCATGTTTTTTTCAGTGACAACCTGCTTCTTTCTTTCTTTCTTTCTTTTGTACCTTTTGTCTGACTTTGTCTTCCTATCTATATTTCTTTGTTCTTTTTTTCCTCTAGAGATTCAGGTGTTCAATCAATCAATCAATCAATCAATCAGATTGAGGCATGTTTTCTCTTTTCAATGACACATTTCTTTCTTGTTTTCTTGCTTTCTGATTTCCTGTTTTCCTATTTTTATTTATTTTTTACTCTTCTTTCAATCAGAGGCCTGTTTTCTTTTTTCAATGACAACTTTCTTTCTTTCTCTTTCTCGTTCTTTCTTGCTTTCTTTTTTCTGACTTGACTGACTTTCTGTCTTCCAATTTTTATTTCTTCTTTTTTACTCTTCTTTATAGATATTTAGGTATTCAATCAATCAATCAATCAATCAATCAATTAATCAGCCAAAGAGGCATGTTTTCTTTTTTCAATGACAAGCTTATTTCTTTCTTTCTTTCTCCTTCTCTCTTCCTCACTGATTAAAAAGGAGTATTTTTTTTATTTTTTATTTATTTATTTATTTTTAGCTGCACCGACCGTCTTGTAGCTAGCATAATTAAACGTGCTTGTTAACAATGGCGGCTAATGAGGAATACAACAGTACGAAACAATAGGAGCTGATTAGACAAAGACAGGCTGATGCAGCTCGTGGGGAAGAGCTCAGTTGGGGTTTCTCCACCTGAACACACCTGTTCTCTGATGCCTGGTGCCACATACCGAGAGGAAAATACATGAAGCATAATGTTTTCATAATTGTACCTGAAATCAGCTGTTTTCCAGCAGCTTTTGTTGGTTATAAGTGAGTATCTGTCTCGGCAAGGCGCTTACTTTTCACTGGGCAACTGTGCGGCAGTTTATTATGGTTTTATGTATATTATAGTCATGTTTTTGTGTGTTATGATTTCACTGAGCATGAATGACACACAGTCCTAACTATGTCCCATGCAATGATGTAGAAAAATTGGGATTTTTTTTTTATTTCCATTCTGAAAATATGAGCAATGCCAAGACAGGAGTCACTGGAATAATAATAATAATAATGATATTAACTAATACATTTATTTTTATAACACTTTTCTAAAAACAATGTTTACAAAGTGCTTTAAATACAATATAACACAAAGAGACAGTGATGTAACAGTACCACAATTAAGTAAAATAGAGTTGGAGAAAGAGTAGAAAAACGACAAATGCTAATGAGTTGCGTTAAATAGTTACTGCAAGTCTACTGGGCAAATAAAAAAATAGAAATAACAGGTAACACAAGAGATGCACAGATAGAACTATACAATACAAACTATACATGTCAGTCAGCTCCGCAAGTAATTTCTCCAAGTGTCAAATACAGACTGGAGATATCTGACTCAAATTGTCCCCGTCTCATTTTTAAACCTTTATTCATCCAGGCGTTTCTGCTTCACATTTATAAAACCGCAGTATTCACACCTGGGAGCTGCCCAGTTCAACCAGTCTGCTGCTGCTGCCGGCCACTGGGAGCTGAACTGGAGCAATTTGGGAGCATTCAAGCATTTACCAACAGGACTGCAATTTATTGATATATTTGACATGCAACATATTGTCCTGGGCAAAAAAAATAAATAAAAAATTGCTGCCCTTCATAGCCAAACAGCAGTCACTTCATGAGGAGTGAAACTGAAAAATGACTTCAAAAATGACTCCTGAGAAATTGCTGGTATGTACACTGCTAAAACTGACAAACTTGTTATTTTCTCTCGTCTCCAGACTCATCAAGCTTATTTCATGATATTTTTTTAGTGAAATCATCTCACTGCACTGGCAGATCATTTCACCGGTTTCAACAAATGAGACTTTTTTCCAGGAGAATGTAACTTGTTTCAGGACATTTTCTTGGTAAAAGTGAAATTGTCTTGGAGAAAGTTTCTTGTTTCCAGATTTTCTTCATTGTTTTATGATGATTTCTTGAAAGAAGAAGTCATATTGGCATGAATCAAGTGAAATTTACTGAAACCAGCAGATTATCTGCCAGTGCAGTGAGAGAATTTGACTAAAAATATCATGAAATAAGCTGATAGGTCTGGAAACAAGATGAAATCACTGGACAGCTGAAATCTAAACCCCTGTCACGGCCTTTGATCTTTAAAACAAAACTACAGGCCCTAAATCCTGAAAGGACGACACTGACTTTTTGGGATTGTGGCCCTTCGGTCAATTTACCCAATATATGACGAGACGATTGGCACCAAAATCATGTCTGTGTGCATGCTAACACTTTAGCATACAGTATGTTAAGTAATCGTAGTGGATTAGCATTATGCTAAAAGTGAGAAAATGAGAACTTGTAGCATCTCTCAGACTGGATGGTTAGTTAATTTTTGTTTAGGCGATTGGTAAAACAGACATAAAATGATGCACTTTGAGCGTATCTTGTTTTGTTTACACACAAGTGAGCGGAGTTAGCTAGACGGCTAACGTCTTTGCGCTGTTGATTCATAATGGGCTTCACTAATGATGAAGATTGAGATGTTGTTTTCAGAAGTTATGAATCTACAGGCCAGAGAATAAAAATCAACACCAATTTTGGATTACTAAAAGGTCTATCTTCATACTTGATAATGCTACTGTATGCTACATGCTACGTTAGCATGCGCACCGGACAGAGCTATCTACCAGATGATTTTGGCGTTCTCATCGGATATTACAAGGTCACCAATAGGCCAAACTCCCAACAAACTCTTAACCTTTGCTGTGTTGACATTATACAAGAAACAGGGCTCGGCTGTATGAGAACTTCTTTCAGTTTTCAGCGTTTTCATCACAGCATTATCCTGGATTTAAACCCAGAAGTGGCTGTGTCGCAAGGCGTGGAAATACACCACTTAGATTCCTTTATGCGGCGTTTTGTTGATACCGCGTGTGTTTTCCTTTTGAACAAGTAGTGTGTACCGTAGAGGTTATGGACACCATGTTTTTTTTTTTTTTTTTCTTCCCCCCCCCACTCATACAGAGAGAGTAGAAACCTTTTGAGTGATACAATAGTGCATTTACACGGAGGAATAGCAACCTGACACACCGTAAAGTACTTCTGAAAAGCCCTCAAAATGCGGCGGGAGTCGGTGGGGAAATGAAGGAGGCTGCAGATAAGAGTCGACTTGTAAAACATAATTATATTTCTGTCGCCGGGGTGTGCAGCCATTGAAAGGAATGCATTTAACCTGTGATTCATGCATGGCAAGAAGTTGTCGGGGAGAAAAAAAGAGAGCACCATTTTAAATTGTGGAGGTAAGAAGCCTTGAATAAAGTGTAGCTATAAGGTCATACCATCTTATGAGAATAATTTGATTCGGCGCTAGTCTTCCCTCCTGCGGGCGTTTTCTACAGGGAAAAGGATTATATCTTTCTACTTTCTCTTTTCCAAAGAAATGGGGAAAGGTCTAGTGGTATTAAGATCCAGTGAGCAGGTTTGGGCCTGAATACAACTCCTTAAAAAAAAAAAAAAAGTCTGGAAAAGGTTGAGAGTCGACTTTATGTTTCGTGCCACAACTCTCTCAACCCTTTCCTTCTTATTCTTTTTATTTATTTTTCTTTTTGGAGCGGCTTGAATGAAACGAAATGCATTCATTCATTCAAAAAAAACACTTAAAGAGCTCAACTTTCCTGCTGGCTTTAGTGCGTCAGTTAAACTCACAAAGGGTCCATGTGACTGTGGGAGGAAAGTGCCGATGAGTATCAACACTTTTGTATGTATCAGGGAGTTTTTTCTTATTCATTCAGAAGTATATTTGGAGGCTTTTTTTTGCACGGCCGCAGCACATTGTGTGTCTGTAAAAACAAACGGAATCTGTCGTGCAAATTGGATTTTAATCACGCCGTTTCTCCGCTCTGGACGCGGGGATTTGCTTACCTCCTCGGTTTCCGTCTATTTTAGTGCGGCGGTAAACAAAAGTAATGTTTGGCCCGGCGGTGCGGGGGGGGGGAGAGGGAGAGGTTTCCCATGCAGGCGGTGACAGATACTCCTGCTGCAGAGCGGGAAATCACGTCCGGCTGCTTTTTTTTTTGTGCTGGCAGGATATCAAAGGAACAGCGAATTAATGCACATCCCAGCTTCTTCCTCTCTACCTCTCCTCCCCGCCTATTATTTCCTTACTTCTATTGTCTTTAACCCTTGACCTCCTTACGACTGGCGGCTTGTAATGTACGTGTGATCTAGGACTTGAAGCTTATTCTGCTGCTGGATTAGGAGTGTCGGCTAAATATCAGCCTAAAATGTGGATATATAGAAGTGTTCAGTGCCATCATGGGAATTTAAATCTATAGATTCGTGGATTGCGGAGGATTTTTTGATCTGGAGCGTCTGAAGCGCCGTCAGCGTTTGTTGTGTTTTGAATTTTTGAATTAAAATACCTCAGCTTTCAAAGTGTCCATCCACTTTCTGCACAAAATTCTACTTAAATCTTCAAAATCATGCAATGAATTAGTAGTTATCGTCCTGTTTACCTCCTTTAGTTGATTGCTTATCGGCCTTTTCTTTGACCCGTTCTTTGGCCTCATTGGCGTCATTTTATCTCCAAAGATTCGTTTTCACAGGCAGGTTTTCAGGTGATGCGTCACAGCTGGGCTTGACCTTAATTTGTGCCTCTCAAACAAATGTCTAAATCCTTCCAATCAGGCAGATTTACAGTATTTGAACTGACGCACCGTCTGGATCGCCTCCACTAAGCAGGTTGGCATCATTTAAATGAGGGGAGCTGCTGCTGTCTGCCAATCCGGCACACTGTAGGAGAACTTGTTATTCAAATTCATTCAAGAAAGGGTTTATTAGCTAAAATACGTGTGTTTAAAAAAAAAAAAACGAAGCCCATTATTCTTGCCATGAGGCACAGATTTGAGAATTCGAGAAAAGTGAATATTAGGGGACGTTTGAAATCCGTTTGAGGTCTTTCAGTCTATCCTGAGAAGATATTATTGGCTCTGTCTGGTACAATATCTGCGAGCTAGATGTGAAAGATCAGAGCGATATCTAGTTTTGTCACGGAGGTTTAGCCTCTCGGGGGTTTCCAGCCCCGTCGGGACTTCGAATCGAGGTTAACCTCCATTGCTGTCACCTTCATCTGTCCCCCCCTCCAACGCTCTGAACTCCTCCTGCCACAGAGTTTTCTCTTCAAACCGGAGAGAGCGCCGCCCAAGTTGGCCAAAGTGCCTTCGCAGTCGGATCAAAGTCGTTTATTCTTTCCCGGCTCGCGGCGTGCGGAAGGTGATAACATTGCTTCGGCGGGTCCTCCGGCTCTTCTTCTGCGGTCTGGGCGGCGGCGGCTCGCCACCGTCCAGAGACGGTGGCGAGCGTCCCGAGCCGGAGCGCGGCGTTTTCTTTTTTCCAAACGGTAATTAAAAGGGAATAATTATTTCTCAGCGGTCGCAGTCCAAGCAAACAGACTGACAGCTCTCTCTTTTCTTTTTATTTTCCCCCTCTCCACTCGGCGAAGGCCCACAGTTGATATCTCCCCGGCGGCTTCGTTTTTTTTATTTATTTTTTTCAGTGGCTTTCTGAAGCCGCCACTTCTTGGTCGTATTATCTTTGTCTCCAGCCCTGGCCCTTCGTCCCCGCGCTGGCGCTGTTGGCACCGGCCTCGCCCCTGCCATCCCTCTGTTCCACGCTCAACTTTTTTTTTCTCCCCGCCACATGAAAGCGGCCGCCCGCTGAGAGGCCCGACCACGTGACCTGGACCGTACCTTTCGCTCCCAAACTTTCCTGACCTAATTAGCGCCGAATTAAATCGGACAAGATGCATTCATTATTAATTTCTCGGGCCGGGGGGGTTGGAGAGGGCCTCGAAATAGACATTGGACATCGAGAGAGAGTTGAATCGGAGGCTCTGCGGCGGTGGCGGCGGCGGCGGCGCTCCCTCCATCTTGCACTCTCTTCATTTGAATGCGATGCACAGTATTAGCAAAGCAACACATAAAGACAATACGAGTTAATCGACGCACTTTGTATGCGAGTGTGCGCTCTCTTTCTCCGTCTCTCTCTCTCTCTCTCTGGATGTAACTCTAAAGCTTTGGATCTGCAGCCTGCCAAAAAGCATCTCTCTCTCTCTCTCTCTCTCTCTCGCTCTCTCTCTCTCTCCCTCTCTCTCTCTCTCTCTCTCGCCTCTCTCTCATCTCCATGTGAAGCAGTGTGTTCTGTTTCATGTCCGTCCTCTCATGGTCTCGTTAACCTCAAACTTTCCCCTCCGTTTTTTTTTTTTTCTTCTCTTGATCGCGTCTCTCAACAGCAAAGCCACCTTTTTGCAGTAAAAGCAAACCATCTCTGACTTTGAATAGAAAAAGAAAAGTTAAATAAAATAAATGACGGGTTTCATCATACTTCCATACTTCCATTTTGGAGATGTTTTGGTCAGTCTTCATTTCACAAATGCACATGATTCCATCCTCAAATGCATAACTGTTTTGTAAGAAAAAGGTCTTAATATGGATCATACCTTTCCCATGAGCCCACAAGCTGCTTCACTTTCATATCAGCAGTCGTTTTGTAAGAGTAGGGGTCGTTTTTTTGAGATGGTGGAAATCTTGTAGAAGAATGAAACTCTTCAAATACACCGATGAGATGGGTTTTAAAGAAACTGATACTCTATCAGTGATGTAGCTCAAATTTTTGACAAGAAATAGATGTTGATATGACCTGGACTAGTGTTGAAAACCTAAATATAACGCCAAAATTAGAATTGAGGCCACATGTATAGTCGTCCATAGCTGCTACCTGCATCGCTTTGTGGAATAACGGACCAAATTATCCTTCTGATATCAGTTCAAAATGGTTTTAATTAAAAGCTGTTTGATTATAATATCATGTTGTTACATGTTCATGCATAGGGTTGAATTTGGCCTCCCTCTGCACATTGATATCCATCAAATACTTGCTGAGGTATTTCATCAAAAATGACTTCTAGGTTATTTTACAACAGTGGACATTTTGATATATTTTTAAAATTTCCTAAATTGTGAGTCCTCAAATTGTAGTAAAATGCCAGATTTTGCCTGAGATGCCTAAAATGTTAGGGGCTTGTCATGTTTCTGTACTTAGATTAAACATTTACATTATTTTTTCATTATTCTAGATGTGTAATATAGATACAGGAACAGGTATAACTTCAGCTATGAAGAGCGATGAAAATGACAAATGAATCAATAAATAAATAGATAGTATTGCAACTGCTGAATCAAGTCCTAAAAGAACATCAGAACAACTTGTATTTTTTTGGGGAAACCATGCACTTCTGCAGAATGACAACCTAAAACTCAATTTTAGGTGGAATCGCCCTTTAAAAAGCGCTCTGCTCCTCCTCTCGCCCTCTCGGTGAGTTCGGCGCGGTGCTTCCTGCCCCGGCGAGGCCTTTGAACCCGCTGCGGTCCTGACAGCGCCGCAGACCGCGGCGAGCTGCAGGTCGTCCCTCTGAAGATCAGTGGTGGGCTCGCCAAACGCCGCCGCCGGCTACCAGAGGAGAGCTGTTGACTTCCCAAGTGGAGTTTCCCTGTGATCCTGGGAGAGGAAGGGTGGGTGGGTGGGTGGGGGGGGACTCTCTCTGTGGGATTTTGTTTTGGCTTCAGAAGGTGGAAATAGTGGAGCCATCAAATCAAAATGGGATTTATTTATTTATAAGGCATGTGTTACCAAAAGAGTTTCCTTTAAATAACAAGAAAAAGACACAAATTCAATTAATTTGAGGGGGGAAAAGTGAAAACGTTGCAATTTTAAGATTTATGGCCAGTGTGTGTATGTGTGTGTGTGTGTTCATGTATGTGTGTGTGTTAATGTGTGTGTGTGTGATGTGACAAAGCTCCAGGGCCGCAGCAGGCCGGTTTTGAGGACCTCAAGCAGAGGAGGATGGCGAGGGTTGATGGTTGTTACGGTGGGAGTTTTGGTCGGCTTTGGTCGTTTTTGTTTATCTGCCCTTGTATCGCCTCATTTGTAACTTGCACAATATAAACTATGGAGGTTATTTTCCACATCTATGCCATCACCCACCATCCAGATTTGTCCCTCAGCCTCACTGTGGTGTTTCTGCTCTGCTCTTCCCACAGATCACCTGTCAATCAAACAGTGTGTGTGGGCGGAGCTTGGGTTTTCGTGTGAGTTTCTCTCTTCTTTGTCTGTTCAGCCATGGTGGCTATCACTGCTCATGTACCCAGTTCTTCTTCTGCTGTTTATTCCAGACAACCCGGAAATGTAAAACGCATCACTGTTGAGTTAGAGCAGAGAGAGAGAGGAGCATCATTTATTTATATTAAAACATCACAGATTATTACTCTGTCTGTGTCTGCATGTCCTTAAAACATCTTACATTGACATTTATCTGATTTCAAGACATTACAGTACAATTAGTCATCGAAAAATATTGAAATGCTGCATCTATTACTATTACTACTGCAGCTTGATATAGCCAAATAGAAATATTGAAACACAAAATACTCTAATGTTAAAAAATACGACTATTTCCCCAATACATTCTTTGAATTTTCTGATGACTGAAGAATATAATTCATACTTTCTGAACCATTCCTCTCAACAGTGCAGCAGCAGTGCAGCAAGCTTGTACTAAAATGGGCTTCCACTATGGCTCCATCTCTAAATATGTCATTTAATTCTTATATTCAGTTTTACATGTGCTGAAAATGTATGTTTTTCTCTCTCTTTGCTACTTTTCTAGTGAGATTTCAACCTGGACACACAGACCTATATTTTGATTTTGCTAAAATGAGTCTTAAATTTCATTCTGCTTGCATTAAAAAGGTTGTAAAAAAAGTCTTATTTATTTTGGTGAAGGCTGCACACACCCTGTACTAGATGACAGGGGAATTCCTCTTTTTTTTAATGTGTATTTGTATGCGTCTCTGTGTTGAAGGAGGAAATTAACAACATCCATTATTTCCTGGTGATTCATTTCATCGTTCCTTGTTTTCCCTGTGCTAGTGACCCATATTGGCCTAAAAAAAAAAAAAAAAAAAAAGGAATGATCTGAGTACAAAGGAGGAAAGTCTGGCTCATATATACGTTTTTTCAGTGATATATCTTTTTGTTCTGAGAATCTTTGCTCCAAAATAAGAGCCAGTATTTGTAAAGTGTAACACAGATTCTCAGAAAATGATTTATAGGAGAATTATACCAGATTATATTGCTTTTTAAAAGAGGAAACCTAGGTACTTGGTTAATAAAATAACACATTAACAGATTGGATCCGCTGTATTTTAGAGATGATGCATGATGAACTTCAGCTAATGATTCTTTTTCCAAAAATGGATGTATAGCATTTTGAAGATGAACTCCTCATTTCATCCATATTTCACTGAATCCAGGCTTTTTTTTTTTTTTTTTTTTTTCTCAGTGAGAGTTCTTACTGTCTCAGAAGCCCTGAGAACCGGCGCAGATAAAAAAAACCCGAAAGCACAAAGCAAACCTGAGCGCTAAAGTGTGCTGAACATCATACATGTCTTCCGCGCACTTGACGCCTTTCAGTGCGAGTTAAAACTGCAGAGCGGATCAAAGCAGCAGAGGTGTCACACAGGCTGAGAGGTAAAAGCTTTTCCAAGTCGGCGAATCGGAGTTTGAATCAAACATGGTACACAGTCTGAGTACAGAGAGAGAGAGAGAGAGAGAGACAGAGGGAGCGATATGTAAAAGAGGAGAGATCAACCGTACAGTCATGTCATAGCCCAAGGCAAAGAGCTGCAGATGTAACAAAGACGGGGCCCGCGATTGTCAAGAGGCATGGATAATGATAGCTTTGCATGTAGGGTACAAGGCAAACATCAAGGCCATGCGCACTGCAGCACAGGACTTTAAAGGCGGTGGCGAGAAAGGGGGCCATGGGAGTAAAGATGGCCCCAATATGGCCCCTAGTGGGACGCCCCCCTCCCCTCTCCGACATCGCTGCTCTGATGGCCGGGGCAGGTAACCGGGAACAAAGCAAATTGGACGGGTACAGTGTGGAGCCACTGTCAGGGCTCGTCTTTCTCCTTTTGAGAGGTTTTGTGTTGAAAAGTTTTCTTCTTCTGTGTTTTTTTTTTTTTTTTTTTGATCCGCCCCATCCCCCAGCATTCATCACCCCAACCCCTTCTGAGTGGACAGGCGAGGGTTGCAGAGAGATGCAACACTGTGCAAATGAGCTGATTCAATATATCTTGGCTGCTGTCGCAGAAAATCCATGTAACTTTAATTTGGGTGGTTTTTCTCTCTCATTGAATTGAACAGTTACATGGTCATTTGAGCGTTGAGTGACTTTCATGATGATCGAGACCTTGAAACCTCTTAAAACCCCATTGAATCATTTGAAAAATAACAAAGCCGATGAGAAAATAAGCATTCTCCTCTTCGTTCCTGGAAAATATGCTTTCTGCAGAGCCTCGGTTTTTGTCTGACAGCAGCGATACGTTTCTGTCGGTTGATTTAACCCAATATATGACACAGGATACAGTGTGATTGCATCTATTCAAAATAAAATTGTCTTTTGCTTGCACATTTGATCCAGAAAGAGTGTTTTCTCTTGTCACAGTCGGTGCATTACACGCTACATCACAGACTTCGGGACCGCATTAATGAAATTATGAGAGCTGGAGTTAGTTCAGGCGAGCATGCGGCATTTCCCTTCTGAGTATTTATGTCTTGATGTTGTGTTTATTTTGGTAAAGAGCGCAACTTTTCACTTGGCGGGACTCTCTCTTAATGACCGCTGGTGCCAAATGTTTCCTTAGAAGCCATAAACTATCAGTTTTCCACGGCCGATTCCTTGAATTTGCGCAACAGAAATAACCATCCAAACTTTATTCTGTGTCCAATCCAGTTATGGATACTTTGAAGAGTTCATCAGTAATTGCAAGACATTGAACACTTGAATCGGGGTCGCTGAGAGGCAAACAACAATGGATGATTTTCATAGACTCACATGCAGGAAGATTTGAGGAGCATGAAGGGGGTTTGGGGATAGAAAAGTACAGTATGTGCTCCTACAACTGGCCTCCTACACCAAACAATATAATATTCTCACAGGACTAATATTACCTGGGGTCGGCCAGTGATTTGTAATAATCGCGGAGTTCGCCTGTGATTTTAATCCCGTGTGAATCGGCCATGTCTGTAACGTGTAAATCAAACTGTAATTTCAGCTTCTTTTTCTTCTAGACAAGCAGTTTCCTCCTTCGTAATTTAATGGAAAATAGAGGTAGTAATGGAATCTAGAGATGAAGGTTTTGAATGGAAGTTTTGCTTTGCTAGATCAGTAAGTAACAAACTGTAAAATCTTCACCTAATTCAGTTGTATCCCAAGCACCGGTGATTTCATTATCCTGTGCGAATGTGTTTCATGAATTGTAGAGGATGGGGGGGGTTATTCATTGAAGCTGCAATAGGCAACGTCACACATTGGTTGATCCAAGTGATAAGAGAGAAGTACCTGCAAAATTTGAACTTAAAACCCAGAAATCCTGTAGTGTGAGGTCAGTAAACGTCACACAGCTCGCTCATGTTCACCAACCGGCCGGTCTGTGATGCTTTATACCAAAGGAAACCAAAGAGACGAGAGAGGAGAAGATCTAACGTTGGTGAGTGTGTGCTGCTCACTGCTGTTTAGCTTCAAGTTTCGTTTCGTCACCTCCTGTGGACGAAGAAGTGTACGTACCCAACACCAGAATTTCATTTGGGCAAATATGGCGAATCTACAGGGTCTCAATTAGTGGAGATGGGACGCCTTTCTCTATTGTAGCCCCACTTTAGGCTGATTAAAATAGGTGTATTTTTACATAATAACCTTGCCTAGTGCAGCTTTAATTACACGAGGGCCCCAAATAAAACTAGTCCTGTGTGTATAGGGCTTTTTCCACTGGGACACCACCAGCTCTTTGAGGAATAGGTAGGCATGGGATAAGGGGATTGTTGTGGTGGCGGCGGGGCCACAAAATTCCCTCGGAGGCCACGGCGGACATGACAAAGGCGGGCGTCCTCCCCATCGCCGCCACCACCCACTGCCCCCCCCTCCCCCGCCTCCACGCTCATCTTCCGAGGGGGGGGGGGATGAAGGCTCCAGCCAGCAGGAGGGGGACCACCGCGGCACCCAGTAGGGGTGCCTGTTTGCCCCCGGGCCAGCGGTTGATCTGGCTGTTGATGGTTCAAGCCCAAGCGATGACTGCGGCCTCGTCGGCTAGACGCGGCCCTGACGAGACGTCTGGGTCGACAGGGATCGGCTTCACACGCGTCTCGTTCAAAGGTTAAGCACGCTATTAGAGGCGTTTCGGTGGTGTTGTGTATTCCGCGGCTGCTAGCCGGCCCGATGGCCTCTGGTCTTTCCTTCATGATTAGGCCGGTCTGTCTGACTGGCTCGCTCATGAATCTTTGAGAACTGAATGTCAACAAGGCTGTGAAGGGTTTCATCTCCTAGTGGAGGCCGATTTTCTGAAGATGTTGCAGCCGCTGTAAAGAAGACGTATACAAAAATTAGACAAATCCATGTGGGATTGGCGTTAATCCCTTTGTCATTTGATATCATTTATGGGTAATCAACAGTTAACCAGCGGACCAGTTAAGTTGAGGTTTCCCAGAAGCCTTTGAACTCTTAAGAAAACATCAAGTTGAACACTAAATTAATGGAACAAATATGTTTTTCAAAAAGGATGAAAGTTATCTCTCTTCATCAGTCTGCAGTAAAACAAATATTCCCTCAGAACCAAGCATTTGTTTTGGCTTCTGCATATCACCGCTCAGTAGATTTGGGGCAGCAGGGTGGTCCGGTGGTTGGAGAGACGCATTCCCAATTTGCAATGGTTCCCTTTGGTTTCATCGTGTTACAACAAACCATGATGACGCCTTTCAGCTTTGGCGTCTTCATGGTGACCTGGAGAAGCCATGCTGGCATTTCCCATGAGGCCGTGTGCCTGGCCATAGCAGAGGAGCCGGGCTTGGGCGTTCCCTTTTTTCCTGTTTTCCTGAAAGCTACACTAGGCAACTTTGAACTTTGGCGGCTCCAAGTGGCAGTGGGAGGTAACTGCTTTAATCTTTGAATGTTTGAAGTACTTCATTACCCAGAAATCATGCAAGTCGGTAAACTCTGCACTCCTCGGACCTAAGATTTCTCTCTTGCGCATGCTTGCTGCTGTTTAGGAGACACTTTGCATTTCGCTCTTAAGTTTTGATTCGTCGTGACTGTACCTGACACCAGAATTTCATTTGGGACAATAGAGCGAATGTACGGCGTCTTAGTTCGATGGTTATGATGCTCTTCTCTGTTGCAGCCATACTTTGTGGTTTAGACTGGTAAGATGGGTGTAATTTTACATATTGTATGAATCTTGCCTAGTGCAGCTTTAAATTCAGTGGCCCTTTTCTACGGTGTCCATCCACCGATCGCTGTCCTTCAATCTAATGGATAGGCCCAAGCTGCAAAGTGAGCAAACATGGCCATAGCCATGGTGCTAACTGTATGAAACAGACTGTAGCTGATATTATAAATAAAATTGATAGTTTGTCATGCAAACTATTGGAAAACCCATCGTCAAAATGCATTAAGTCGTTGTAAACCAACATACCAAACTGAGTTCTCCTTTCACCTGGTTTTTAGATGATTCTCGGACCGAAGAGCCATCCAAGTCTCTCATCTAAAAAACAGTAATGAGCCTTTATACTCTGATATTAAAGACCTTGATTCAGACTCAGTAATGAGCCGTCTGTTTTGTTTACCAAAGATCTGTTTATATTTAGGCTTGGCCTCTGATTCTGCTGGCCTGCTATTGGACGACTGCCATTTAAGCACTCCTATGGTGAATTTTGACTTTTTAATAAGCTTGTACTGTGATTTAGATTGTGTTTCTGCTGTTATATGAAGTTTGTCTGCAACCTTTGTTGCCGCAATGCCTCTTTCTTGGCCCGGCCTCACTTGAAACAGATTTTTTTTTTTCCAATGAGACTTGAATTAAGGGTAAATAAATAAAAATATTAGGATGTTCTTCCTGTCCGCTGCATGAGCCATGATCTTTAAAGGGTGGGAAATGTTCTTGAGGACATTTACTTGCTTACATTTTAGGCGTTTGGGTGACACTCCTATCCAGAGCAACTTCTAATGAGTGCAGTGGAAGAATAATCTTGATAGGAAAGAGAGAGAGGCAGAACAACGGGACCTGGCATCATCGGCTGTACTGGATTTTTCAAACTGCGATGTCAACTTAGTTTGGGTTTTGGCCTCGCTGTCCGGACCGGGAGAAGACGGGCGTTGGTTGTGTCAGAGCCTTGAGCCAAATTAAAATCGAAACACTTAATTACTCAGAGCGTTCGCTTCAGGCTGTCTGGGTAAACACATGGTTTGCATCTTTGACACATTACAGTTCAAGTCAAGGCGGTTTATTTGGAGGGTTTTCCTATTGTATTTTGACCCATATCTGGCGTGCAACTTCTTCCCAAACTTGGCGTTGTTTTTACCATATAATGCTTACTGATGAATTATACCAACACTCATAAATCACTATACAGAAAACCTTGTATCTCCAAAATATTGTCTTTTCAGGAACTAAGAAAAATAGCCGTGTTTTCAGCTTGACCACCATGCTTTTTTGAGTTTATCCGATTGATTTTGAATGGATTTCATCAGCCAAAGTCGTAGAATTTTGACCATGTTCTTGTTGGATATCGTCACACCGATTTCAAGCTTTACTAAACTGAGAAATAAGCTTTACATACCCCATAACTCCAAATGCATACAAGCCTTATACAGCTTCAAAATAAGCTCAAAACACATTAGTACTTTGTAAAACTCATTTTTAGCTTTACAGTTTGTTGTATTATTCAATTTGGGATGAAGAAAAATCTGTGCTGGTGTCAGGGCTGCATGTTTTGTTTACCTTTTGCACTGTGGATTGGTATGTTTGGTATGTTTAATATCTTTTAGAGATCAGTTGAAGGCCTCTCCAACATGCATTACTGTCTCCTAATGCAACTATTTATCTAAACTTTTGTTAACTTGCAAATTCTCGATAACGGACCTCTAAATTTGCCATTTTCTTTAAAGTAACCCTCTCTTAGTCTTTAAATTCCTCGATGCCTTGCAGTGTTTTCATACTGTGACTCCTAATGCAACTATTTAGCTGTCTGCCACAATTGAACATGACTACATTTGACTAAATAAGTTGTTTGATGAAAATAATCCGTGTACAGTGGCCCTGTGCTTCTCCCTCTCTCTGTGTAATACCCTGATTGATTTTCACCTTGCAGCGGTGGATAATCTTCTATTAGGAGAGTTAAGACTCGCCATACAATGACATAAATTAAAAATGCGTCCCAAACGCAAGAGCGCCTCCGTGCCTGAGGGGGGTTTTGGGGAGGGAGGGAGGGGGAGGGGGAGGGGGAGGGGGGTGGTGAATCAGTAATGATGTCACTCCACCTTCAGCAGGGCAAAATGTCCAATAGCCTCCACTGGATTCACATCAAAGACTGACAGCAAAAAATGATGTTAACATTATCATGCCGACGCATATTAAGGTAACATATGAGCATATTAAGGTATGTTAATATGGTAAGGTATACGTTACATTATTAATGTAATGTTACCTATAGTGAAATCTGTAGTGAATTATTAGGGAACGAATTACAATGCACTCATAATGCCTTGTTACACCTCTTATAAGAACACATAATGCTTACTGATGTATTATATCAACAAATCACTATACAATTAACTTAAAATCAGTTGTAAGTACAAGTGCTTATCGCTGCTGTTGGGTGAAAACCTTGTATCTCCAAAATATCGTCTTTTCAACACTTAAGAAATAAAAAAAGCTTTGTTTTTAGCTTATCTGATTGATTTTGAGTGGATTTCATCAATCAAATGGTTCAATTGAAGTTAAAACATGAAAATCACCAAAATTGGAGTTATGAACTTTTCACCCGACAGCGACGTAATGAATGCTTTTTACTGGTTACTTATCATAGATTTTCCCTAAGTAAAAAGGTTGCTGACACATAACTAGGCATCACAAGTGCATTTCCTTATCCAGTTCCTTTTCTTGAAAATGCACTAATATGGCAGTCATAGAAAGTGGCCATATTACTGTTGATCTTGTACTTTTGACATTTTGTATGCTGCTGAGTGTTTTCAAATACTATAAAAAGGGTGTAACACTAATCTTGTGGGCCAAAACTATTATTGAAAAACATAACAAAACATAAAAATTAGCTTTTTTTATTCCCTTAAAAGATCTGATCCTCATGTAACTTCCATCAGTTTGATGAATTGTCAGTACAAGCGTCTCGTCTGTCTAGTTATTTATCACAGGTTTTCCCATTGAGATGAAAAGGTTGTCTGACAACCTCTGATAGATAACTAAGCTTTATGAATGCCTTATAATTCCTTATAATGTACCTATATAATGCACTATAGATATTACTATTGATCTTATACATTTTAGAGTATTTTCAAGTACTATAAAAAGGGTGTAACAGTAATCTTGTGGGTCAAAACTATTATTGAAAACAAGGAGGGTAAACTGTGATGTAATTTCCCCTTATTTCCCCCTTAAAAGACCCAATCCTTATGTAACTTCCATCAGTTTGAGACTACTAAGTGTGATGCACACTACAGATTAAAGTCATAGAGATTTCAGAAGGTGGGTGACCTGATTTTGATCGGGTTCACCCTCCTTACTTCCCTGTTTATTATCTTTCCACAACAGGAGAGACAAACACCATTCAACAGAACTCATTTAAATGCGAGCCAAACAATTCGCAGACCAAATTAGACCAAATGATTTCATGTTTTCTCCTCATTGTGTGCCTGTGCACCGCGGCAGCCTGCGGGCCGCCTCTCTTTTGTACCGACCTGCCCTCTGAATGTCTATAAAACACACATCACCATGCAGATATAAGCCTCTCCGTTTTCATCTCTTTCCACAAGTGCCTCAATTTCTTGCTTTTCCAAATATTTGGAAAAGGCGATTGGTTACGGCTGCGAAGCCCCGAGCCACGA
>NC_136017.1:2568507-2569983 GCF_048128805.1 Centroberyx gerrardi
AGTCTGTTATAAGCCATACATTTATTATATTCTTGCTCATATAAATCAATAAAAGCAGAATTTACATAAGAGTGAGGGCCTATATAAAAGTACACAGACAAATAAATATATAAAAACATCCTTCTTCCTTATCTTCCATTTTCTAAGTGTAAGTGCAAAGTCAAAATTCACCTTATTAGTGCTCAAAAGTTAGCAGGCCATGGGATAACACAGCAAAAATATCTATTTCATCATCATTTCATCCATAATAACAGTATAAACATCATCCTTGAGAATAAAAACAGGGGAAAAAAAACGGTAAAGATCGCTAACTAGCTCCCTGGTTACTACTAGAGTTGCCATAGCAACCAGTTAAAGGTGATACATGTAGCATTTCTATCATCATTGTCAAGTTAATTGTGATAGCTTGTTATAATAACTGTAAACAGATGAGTCCATGATTGTTCTCCTCTATCTCACTCCAGCAGTATTGTTAGTTCTAGTGTTTCTCCACATTAAGACTACATTTCCCATCAGCCCCGTTGCTTCCCGCTCCCCCCTCCCCCTCCCTGAAGAGGATCAACATGTTGGAAGTGATTTCTCCATCTTCCTTTCCCTCCTTCCACCATCTGCTGCCAGAAACTCTCTTCACCTGTGTGCATTTGTACATAAAAGATGTAAATCTGCTGAAACTGCTGTTGTGTTACGGTCAAATCTGACTAAACTACAACTTCTTGCTGCCATGAATATGGTTTCTTTTATCTGATTGCCATAATGCTTCATGGCCTCCTCAAACTACGTATCGGAACACAAAAAATCACGTTCACAACTGTTAGTGAAGGTGTTTTATTCACACTGAGGACATCTTTGTTGTTTCTGCTCAAATCCATAGAAAATGAATGGGGAATATAGTTAGTAATATCTATCTAATAGTAATCTTTAACCGATCTGACTGCTTGGCTGAAACTGGATGTATAACAAGCTTTAAGGACTCCGATTCGTCCCTGAACTGACTGGTGTGTCCTGCACAACACACACACACACACACACACACACACACACACACACACACACACTCCGCTTTAAATGATCATTACAGATGGTTAGGATTTGGGTCGGCTGTGATTTAAATTTACTTCAATAAAAGCTCCTTGGTTTCAGAGACACGCCCCTGATTAGAGCGCTGAGTCGACAATCTACGTTTCCAATTAAGTAAAGGAGACCTGGGACGACATGGGCCGCTGCCCTGCACACACACACACACACACACACACACACACACACTGAAATACACATACGTTCCCCCTCTCACACATATATAGGTCTACTGACTTGCGAACACACACACACACCCACACACATGCACAAATACATCTACATTCATACTTTATACACACAGACACACACACTCACACATGCACAGACACACACACACACACATGCACAAATCCACACACATTCTAACTCTCAAACACACACATGCATGTGCGCTTGCAT